>NC_056729.1:1275559005-1275859005 GCF_019279795.1 Protopterus annectens | reverse complement strand
TGGGGCTGAGAATCCTGAATGATCTCATGAGCTATCTACCTGAATGAAATGCACATAGCCCATGCCACATCCTGAAAGAAGTACTCCATCATGTCCTTCATCTGTGTTCAGAATACATTGGTTATGACTTCCTGGATCTCATCCCAATATTAATCTGGGTTCTAGTTGCATTGTCATTTCCTCTGGGGTGCAGACATGACGGCTCAAGCAGGGGTGGATCCAAGTTACCTGTCATCATCGCTGTCATCCTCAGTAGATGCTGGCTGTGGCCTGGCATGCACTCTTTTCATTGCCTGATAGGAGAACATCCACAGGTACCATGCTCTTTCAAGATTAATTGCAAAACACAACAGAAAAGAAAAGTAAATGTCTATCACACAGAACAGTCCCAAGAATATCATAGCAGAACCTAATATGAATATGATGATAATTTACACTGGGATTGACACATGTCCATTATGAACATAGTTACCTCATAAATGCCTGTCTCTAAATGCCCTATTTGCAAACAGTATGTCAGTATTCTTTGTGAAAAATTGCATAGGCTTAGAGACTCCCATTTGGGTCATAAATATAATGTGTGAATGCTCAAAATGAGAGATTGTACTGTCTGCATCTAGTGATTTATATGAACAGCAGCAAAGTGTCTTTGTTAAAATGAGGAGGGAGTTTCAGAACAATCTTGTGGGCAATAGGTGAGCCATATGACAAAAATCTCAGACAGGCAAACTGATAATATGCAGACCACCTGAACATATAATGAATACAACTATAACAATTATTTTATATGTTCAATCACCACAGCTTGCGACATATGAGGATCTAATATATCTGGTACTAATAGCATTGTATTTGTACAAATAGGTGCATTATCTACCAAAAATTATTATCAATTAGTAGCCTGCAAAATGTAAACATCATGAAGATGCTTGCTGATTATGAACTGATACAAAACAATGCCTATCTGCACAAGTGTCAGTATACCTAGGCTATAACTGTGTTTTAACAAAAACACCCAAGATGTTGTAGGCACATGCAATACCAATGTTGAATTGCTGCAAAAAAAAAAAGTCTATCTGCACAGGTATCAGTAAACCTAGGCTATAGCTGTGTTTTAACAAAAACACCCAAGGTGTTGCAGGCATATGCAATAACAATGTGGAACTTCAGGGTGTGATGATTATAAGCTGCTGCAAATAAATGTCTGCACAAGTGTAAGTAAAGCTAGGCTATAACCGTGTTTTAACAAAAACACCCAAGGTGTTGTAGGTGCATATAACACCAGTGCTGAACTGCAGAGTGTGCTGATTATGAACTGCTGCAAAGAAATGTCTGTTGCCACAAGTGTCAGTAAATCTACACTATATCTGTGTTTTAACAAAAATCACCCAACATGTTAAGATACAAATAACACCAATGTTGAACTGAAGACATGCCACACAGTGCAAATAGCACTAAAAGCATTAACAGCACACAGTCTGCCTGAGAGTAGGCAGACTATGTAGAAAAGATCAATCACTCAAAAACACAACCATAAAAAGCAGCTAAGACACTAAAACTTGCACACACAATATCAGTCTCAACATATGCGTGACAGATTCACCAAGCCAACTGTTATTTATGTTGTGGAGTACAATTCATAACCTGTGTGTTGAAACAATGGGTCAATGTTATATGATAATTCAACATTTTTGGATTTCAGTCACAGTTGCAAGCACAGCTATAGTGTAATGATTTAAATTATCTTGCTAATGCATGAAGGGTATTCCTGCATTCTAATCAATATATGTTATTGTGAGTTAAAAAAAAATGCATGTAAATAGGAGCAGATGCATTTATTTTCCTAAAATAGAAAAAGTAATTAACATACCACTCTCCCCACACTGTTCCTAAAGTGTATACATCCACTTGATACACATGGTTCGGTTCCTGGTTCAATCCTCATCACATGGAAACAGAAAAGAGAAAGTTTTTGTGCATCCACTCAATGTACATAACTTGATTCCTAGTCTGATCCTCCATACCTGAAAACAGAAAAAAGTACGAATCATGTATTCCTCAAATAACAGTGACATACATTGTTTGCTACCATTTTAGTCAAATTCTTCTTGAAAAACATTTGATAACCACCCTATGCATTTTTCAGCATTACATATAGGTTTTAGCATTTTTGACCACAGATTGAAAGGACAAGAGATTTATACTTGCAACTACAATGTCCAGTTACACTCCAGCCTTGAGAGTTATCTGCTTAGCTACCCCATTTTGCCTGAAAATGCATGTTTTGAATGCAGTATAAAGATGTATTTTTATGACATCATCTGGATGGGAGATGGTCTACTAATATGGATCCTGGATTAGGATGGATTAGGATTTCAAAATATGAACATTTGCTGGTCATGTACCTAAAGAGTTTGAAAACCTTCATTCATATCAGCACTATGTTCAGAAACATTAACAACAATGGAAATCATTCATTCCTCAGACAATGGGACAGTGTCACATAGTATAGAGCTTCTGTAAACAGAACCATACAAGTTGTTGTACATAATGGACACGGTAAGGTTTTTGTGAAGGTCATTATATTCCTTGACAAAGTATACATCACTAATAAAATATATACATCTTCCCTGTTCTGCATTTCAACTGTTTGCCCAAAGTACCCATCCCACTCCCTCAAACTTGAGAGTGATGTTGTTCTTGAATGTAATATTTAATGACAAAGAAGATATCAGTAGCACTTTTACAAAGTATACAATATTAACCAAAGTATTGGTCAGACATGTAACTGTCTGCAGCAAGCTTTACTGACCCTGTTGTTAAATAGCTGATGTTAATGGACAGCTACAGATATGTTTGTAGGAATTTGATGAATAACCGAGTTATTCACAAACTAGCTCAAAATATATATTATTATCAATAAGTGGAATATGCTTCTATAAAAAAGTGCTATGGTTGGATTAAACCAAGATAACAGTTTCAGATATGTGTCCTCTATGTGGATTTGAACCCGGAGTATGCCAAAACATAGGAGGCTGTTCTGTTTCTTAACAAGCCAAGCTAACAAACAACACATGCTTTTTAAAACAAACAGGTACCACTCTACAAACTCTGTTGTTAGAAAGCCGATGTTATCAGAGTGTTATGGAGTATGGTCATTTTCATAAGAATTTGACAAATAACTCTTTTATTCATAACCATGCACAACATAAACATTAATATCAATTATTGAATAGACTTCTCCAAAGAAATACTATGGGTGAAGCAAACCCAGATAACAATTACAACTTTGTTTCCATATGTGGATTGGAACCCACAGCACATCAGAATTCAGACATGATGGCCAGTTGCCTTACAGGCCAAGCTAAAAGGCAGAAGGAGTTTAATTTAAAAAAAACAGGTCCTACAAGTGTTAATTAGAATTCCTGTGAAGAACAGATGAATACAGAAACTGAAAGCAATTATTGGACATTTTATTGTAAAGAAATAATTGCTATCAACACATAACTGAAAACATAATTGTAAACATTCAGACAGACATTTGTTTTTGGTTTAAATAAATGTATCTGTGTACTTTATTAGGAAGAATGCATTAAAGAAGTTCTCTATGGGTTTTATTCCAATATATAATGGTGCAGTATGCAATACTGTGGTACTATAATGGAAAACTACAAAGTGCTCAGTCATCCAAGGCCTAGCCGCTATATGTGTCAGTGATGCACGAGAACAGTGTCTATGTGAAATGATATCATTAGATGCTGTAAAATACATGTACATCTACAAAGGTCAAAATTATGAATATTATAAACATTATTAAATAAATTAACAGCACAAGAATCGAACCCACAGTTACAAAGACAGCACTTACCAAATCTACTTAATTATCTCCATAACACATAAAAAAACACAAAAAAAATCCCTTGTTTTCCCGCCTCTTTGAACTAGTCTAGACCAGTTTTCAGGCTTTGCTGAATCCAGGACTGTGGTAAAGGTTCCCGTGTTGCCCATATCATACTTGGATAATTAGGTGGCTTCCTTGTTCACTGTGAGAGAGGGAACTCTGAGCAGCCTATCTGTCCCTGTAGGAGTGGTCCCAGCCGAGCAACTTGTAGCTCATTGGCCATTTTGGGCTAATTTCTATCCTTTTTGATCTCCCTGGTATAAAAACCACTTAGCGCGGCTTTGCGTGGGTTTGCACACTGCGCAGAGCTGTTTAGCTGCGGTTAAACTATTCCAGGCTCCACGAAGTCTGCACTTCAGTTTTTCCCTTGAAACTTGAAACACTTCAACCCAGCACTAGAAATAAGCCAATTTAAGACCGGCACTTACTAAAACTCACTAAAACTAGCACTAGCTTACAGCTTGCACTTCAGCCCTATACTCAGGAAGTATAAGGCTCTTTACTCATCCAATCAGCAATACAGTCCCAACCATCTATTCAGGCATGTTCATGGGACAGCTTCAGGTGTGCTCTCCAGTCCAGCTGGTGAATCTGGACATCCTGAGGCAATGTTACAATTACCTCATGTACACAGACAACCCCCTCCTTCTCCCAACCAACACAAACATATGTGAGAGATGCAGCTACACAGCCAAATTGGAGGCTAAGCTCTCTCAACCCACAACTGGATCAACCAGTCACAAGGAGAAGGGCAACACTAGCACCACATTACCAGACTCACATAGACCAGCCATAGCTGCACCAGAAAACAACTCTCAGAAACACGCAAAAACATACTCGGAGGCTCTAAATAAGAACCTGCCTAAACAACAGAGACCTCCCAAGCATACACCCAAGCAAACCCCACCCCACAACAGAAACCAGGTAACACATACGTCACAGTGTCAGTGTGCCAAGCAAAAACAGCCCCTAAGGCTAAATAACACACCTAACACACTAGTAATCAGTGATTCTATCATCAGGCATACAGATGTCCCACTCACTAGACTGAACAAGGAGAAGGTTACCGTAAGCTGCCTGTCGGGTTCCAGAATCCGCCACATAACACATGCACTCAGGTCACTCTACAATGAGTACAAATATGACTCTGTCATTGTACATGTTGGCGTAAATGACCTGAGACATACCTCCCTGGACTACATGAAAAGAGACATGGAGGAGCTCTCTGACCATGTAGCCCAGGCTGGTATGACTCTGACTCTGAGTAGCATCCTGCCCTCACCCAAAATGATGCCTGCATACGAAAAAAAAATGATCAGTTTTAACAATTGGTTAAACTACTGGTGTCATTCAAAGGGGATCCAGTACTTGTCAGCCTAGTACGACATGTTTGACAAGCCATGTTGCTTCACCAGAGACGGCTTGCACCTGTCGCCCCTGGGCTTTCGAATACTGGCCAAGACTCTTGCCTCCTCAATACTGCCATTTTTAGGCAAGGCTCAAAAGACAAACCCGCCTCCATAAACAACAATAATAAACAAAAACTGAGGGTAATGCTACTCAACGCCAGAAGTCTAAACCTCAAAATGCACGCACTCAAGGCTCTCCTTAGTATGGAAGAAATCGACGTATGTGCAGTGACAGAAACCTGGTTCATGGCTCCAGAGAGCACCCCAGCACTACCAGGCTACAACTCCTACCATACCTTTAGGTCCCAAAACCAGGACTGGAGCACAAAAGGAGGGAACACCCACACCTCCAGGTTAGTAGCACAACATGCGGAATCTGAGACAATCCAAGTGCAGTTGACAGCAGGTAAATTGACTGTTCAATTTATAGCTTGTTACAGATCTCCCACCTTGTCACAGGACCTTATGCAGCATTCCTGAGAACATTAGAAAGTTTACTCAAACGCCCTTGAACAGCTGGTCACCACTCCCACAAGAGGTGACAACATACTGGACCTGGTCATCACCAACATGGGGTACCTATGTTCCACACCTGAGGTAAACTCATCAGTGGTAAGATCAGATCACAAACTAATCACACTGGGCATCCACATCCTGACCCCCTCAGTCAAGGAAATCAAGGTAAAAAACTTCTCTAAAGCCAATTTCACACTCCTCAAGACCGAGGTGGGAAGTTTCAAAGCTCCCAATCAAATGGAAAATGATGACCCATTGTCAGAATCCTTTACAAGTGCATTCTATGAACACCTTCAAAAATGCATGGACCGAGCCATCCCAAGTAAAACCAAGACCAACTCCTCAAAAAAGAGGAAGCCAGTCTGGTGGACTCTGGCCATAAATAAACTTTACAACAGAAGGAGGAAACTCCTGCAAGATAGAACAAAATCCCAAAATAAGAAGGCATCTCTGATTAACATCAGTAAAAAACTGTGCTCCCTCATTAAATCATCCAAGGCCAACTTCGAAAAAAAAATAGCCAATGACTCTAAGGATAACCACAAGTTCTTCTTTAACTATGCCAAGAGTCTAGGGGCAAACTCTCAGATATGCTCCGAGCTAGTGCATAATGGCCATAAATACAATGAACCAACTGACATTGCCAACATCCTGGCTGACAAGTTCAGTGCAAACTTCACCCCCCCCCCCTCTCCACCAAAGGGGCGAGCACCCATCCCAGAAGAATGTGGCACTCCAGATATCTCAGACACACAAGTAAAGACAGCCCTTGCAAAGGCCAAAAACACAGCATCAATGGGACCAGATGCTATCCCAGGTTGTGTCTTACACAAGCTTCAAAATGAACTAACCCTCCATCTCAAATCACTATTCAAACTCAGCCTCTCTACAGGCTATGTATCCAAAGAATGGCATACAGCAACAGTCGTACCACTCCACAAAGGTGGTGCCACAACTGACCCTGGGAACTATCACCCTATAAGCTTGACTAGCTTGGTCTGCAAAGCCATGGAACGCATTATCATGGAGCTCATTAACAAGGACATTGGGAACCTCCAGACACTGGACCCCACCCAGTTCGCCTTTGTTAAAGGCAGATCTTGCCTCCTGAACTTAATCAACTTCTTCGAAGCAGTCACCAAGGCCATAGATGAAGGGAAGGTGGTCCACACAGCATATCTGGACCTAACTAAGGCAGTCAACACCATCCCACACTCAGGAGTCATAGACAAATTCACCAGCTTAAATATCAACCCCCATGTCACAAGATGGGTTGCCAGTTGGCTCTCAGACAGAACCCACATGGTAAGAGTGGCAGGCGCCATGTCTGACTCTAAACCAGTCACAAGCGGAGTCCCACAGGGCTCAGTCCTGGGACCCCTCCTGTTCGGTATTTATTTCTCCGAAGTACAGGCAAAGGTGGAGGGACTATGGCTAACCAATTTCGCAGATGACTATAAATTGGGTGCAATAATTGACTCTCCAGCTGACACAGACATCCTGCAAAAGGGTCTCACAGAGACAAACACCTGGTGTCAAAGTCATGGCCTTAAGCTAAATGCCAAAAATGCATAGTAATCCCATTTGGGAAAAACAAAGTACCTACAAACTACCACATAGATGGCAATCCACTAAGTACAGAAGAAGTAATTAGGGACCTGGGTACCCAAGTAGATAGCATACTCTCCTTTGATAACCACATAGCCAAAATGGTCGGGAAATCCTTCTATGTGGCACACCTGATCACAAAGGGTTTCTCATCCAGATCCAAGGAGGTGATTGTGCCCCTTTACTCCTCACTCATTAGGCCCATAATAGAATACAATGCCCCATTTGGGATGTACCTCTCTAGTCACCTGCAACAACTAGAAAGACCACAGAAGTACCTCACTAAGGGGAGTAAGGGCCTTAAACAATTACCCTATGAAGCACGACTAAAAAAGCTCCAGCTCTTCTGAGTCGCTTACCGTCTGCTCAGAGGTGACCTATGCCTGACCTATAGGGCCATGTCAACCCCTGAACTAATGGATATGCTTCACCTCAAAAAAACGAGATCCCTCAGAACCACTCGTTCTAGTGACATGAACCTATGTACAACAATAAACAGGACATGCTGGAGGGATAGATTCCTGTCCCAGTGACTCCTCTCACTCTGGAATAGAATCCCAATCCATATTCGACAGAGCTCCTCTCTGACCCTATTCAAGAGAAATCCTGATGAGTGGATGGGTAATCATAAGTTCTACCCTGGGATCACTTCAGGAGCCCTGTTGACAGAGGCCCAGGTTACTAATCTAATGGGGAGGCGAAAGCCATCACTCTGTGGCTAGGCTTATAAATGCCCATGGGCAGATAGCCTAGTACTTACCTATGAACCTATGAACCTATAAGTGTATTTTCACAGAATCCAATAAGTGAATATAAAAAACATCTAATATATAAATGTATATATATATATATATATATATATATATATATATATATATATATATATATATAGGACAGTGATATATCCCTCAAATTCTTAGGAATTCTCAGGTATGTGTAGAATATTGCCACTCACTCTAGGAATCCACAGGCTGCCTCTGTACCTCAGCAACCCTCCTTCGTAGCTCCTCCACATCACTCCACTGCAGGTCGTCATAGCAGTGGCAAACCTGCATTCCAGTGTTATAAATCCCTGTCCTTCATCAGTGCTCCCTTGCAATCTGGTTCCATACATCTATCATGGTGAAGTTCCTGGGCCTGGTTCTCATCCTTTACTCCAATCCAGTGTACACTGTCAACATCTGGGTCTTCTCCTCACTGGTCCAGTTTGGCACACGGACATATCTCAGCATCCTTGAAGCAGCCATCATAATCCACAATTTGAAGAACTTTGAAAAATACAAACCCAGAGAAATGCTTACGTGATACCACTCAGTTCACAGTTAGCAATGGTCTGATCTGTAAATGTATCAAAATCAATATTTGAAAGTGGTGCTAATATCATGTTATCAGATTAGTGAAAGATAATGAACATGTGCCATAAATGGTACTATTTATTAATACTTATCAGATGTTTCTACAGAACACCAGGGTGTTATGGTGCATGAACACAATTTATGTGGAGGTGCACAAATAGGCTTCCAAATACTTGAATTTAATGAACCTTATTAATTATGTATGGCACAAATTGTGCTAACAGATGGGTGCATATTAGGTGTACTTTGATTCTATGATTCAGAGTAAGAAGAAAATGGCAATTGGTAGCATTTCTACTTTGATGATTTTTAAATCTGTTCAAGACAGTCCTTTCTAAAGCTGCCTGCTTGAATTAATTTTAACACAAAATATTATATTTAACAGAAGTTGTTATAAGTTACTGGAGTGGTGTTTGCCTGAAATATATGCATACAGGTGTTGCTATTTTAAATAATTGATATAAGACCCATATGTAGTTGTATAGACAGATTTACATTGCAAATGTTAACAGCATATAAAGGCAGATTTATGGATCATCCACAAATCTTACTCACACTTCCTTGCTTTCTATCTGTATGTACTAGGCTATGTTCATATTAGGGACATTTCTTAATTCATGTTTCCTAACAAAGCTGTTTAAAACATTTCCTGTTGCTGTTATGGATATGTCTTCAATGATGCTTATTAACAAAGGTGTTATCACTACTGGCTCAGTATACTAGGGATCCATACTGTCTGTGGCCTGCCTACAGATCCTAAAGTTTTATTATGCTTTTGATAACTTGTTAAATTGTTGCATGTGTAGTATTTTAATATGAAATGCAAGCAGTCTCCTGGGGCATGACACTGTTGTTTTTGGACCTCCATTTAACATATATTAGTCATGAGGTATTCCAATCCCACTAAGAGCTCTAAAGATATTACAAACTATGTTGATTTTACAAATCTTATGTATGAAGGCATTGCTACTTTTCATATGTCATGTTAGTATTTGCCACAAACAGTGTTAGACAACCTTTTACACTGAACAGAAATATATACTGTTTATGCTGGCATATGCTATTCACAGAATCAAATGCATAAATTAGCTCACATAGTAATATTATCATGTGCATGTCACTGTCTTTCAGATGACCAACTGTCCTAGGGGTGCTGACTTCTTCCCCCAGGAAAATGACATCACAATTGATGTCCTCCAGCAAAAAGGATGGAGACTCCAAGGCCATTTTGGTGATACAGTTTGATGACATGAAATCTGGATGAACCTCACCATCATGATAAATGCAGCCGGAGGTCGGAAATGATCCCATGATTACTGTAGACAACACTGCTCAGGCACGATCCTTCACACAGTGAACAGAGTGAGATGTTACAAGAGACTGAGTGATGCCACTGGTGGACCACAATTTACCCCCCCCCCCCAATGACATAACAATATTTCTGGCCTCAGTGCATACAGCCAGAGGAGAGTGACACATCCTGTGGGTGGTACTGAAGCTGGAATTCCAGGCCAAACTTGTATGCCTTTCTTTCCATTACATGGCTGGGTATTGAGACAGTCACTGCATATTGCTGTAGCATGCATGATCACGTATTGTTGTTTTGCTTTACAGCAGCAGAGTTGAGCCATGCACACACATCCACACAGGGTGAGGATATAAGTTTAGTGATAGGTATTCATATAAATGAAGTAGAGGCAGAGCAGTCCAAACAGCATGTGTATTACTGTTTGCATTAATATTCACTGGCCCATCTACACTACTTTGGGACTAAACCAGGGATGGGAAGGTGAGTGTCTCTATACTGTTACTGTGACCGCTACCTTGTTATTGCCTTAGCCTCATTTCATGGCACTGCTGTTTACTGTCAATTTATTTACCTACCATTTACCTAACATTGTACACTGCAGGTACATCCCTTGGACACCCAAGCTGTGCAGGTTCAAACACCTTCATTGAATTATCACTTGTGACACAGGCAAATTTACCAAGTGCAGACAGACCAGGTATGTTGCAGCAACATTGTCATACCTTGCATCTGTGTGTAGCATGGCATTTATGACAGTATTTCTCAAGACAGGCTCGTCTGATGGGCATCTGCAATATCCTTCACATGAGTATTTGCAGCCTATATTACTGTGTTGTATACGTGTTTCTGTTCCTTGCTTTTTTCCATCCAGTGATGCAACAATATGTGAGTGTGTATGCATACTTGTGTCAGTTATGCTGTGAGTTGTTGATCCCCGATGTGATAAATTTGCATATGTTCATGTTGTAATATGTTATGGGTGTGGTCTTATGTCTGATGCTTAGTGTGTACATCTATTTGTTCATTGCCATTAGATGTCATTTGTGTTGCTGTGGTAAGGCAACACCTAAATGTCAATGTTTAATCTGTGTGTTGATGTGCATGTAGCTTGTCATGAGTCAAACATGTGGGTCAGATGCTGCCATGTTGCCTGGTCCTGCGCATGTGGTCACACCCTATGCTGTCTGCACTTGTATCGCCTGTCCCTTATGTCCTCCTAGTTCTCCTTTCATGCCTGTGGGATGTCCTCTTCAAACATCTGAGGTTCTTAATGTAGCTCACCCACACCTGCAGTTGGAAGTTCAGTATGTGCTCGGGTTAGCATGTTGTGCAGCATGGCACACACTGTTATCATCTGTGATGTCTTCTCAGGTGTGTATTGTAGTGCACCCCTGGATGTGTCCAGACCTCTGAACCTAACTTTCACTACAACGAATATATGCTCTATGGTGTTTCTGTTTGTTGTATGTACTATATCATAGGCCTTCTGTTCTGGATTGGATGGTTCATGCAATGGTCTCACTAGCCAAGGCTCAAGTGAATACTTATGAATCTCAGCCATTTTGATTACTACAGACTTTTAGAAGTCAATAATTAAAAATAAATTACTAACTGTACATAATTATTCTGTCATGCACCTAAAAGTTATTTTGTTTAGCTGCATCAAACAAGGTTTAATTGTTTGTGCTCTAACCAGTTGAATTTTAATAGCTATAGTATTTCATGCTTTAAAAGCCACAGATATACCATTGTAATTTTTGTTATACCAGTTAAAACTTTGTAGTAGTCAGAAGAATTTCCCACAAAGGAATAATTTAGATGACACCCCATTGTTATGATGCAGCAGTTTTAGAATGAAACTTAAAGATTCAATTAAATGAGATTGATTTTTCTAAAACCACATTTCTGAAAAGTATTTTTCAGTGATTCCCTACAAAATTCATATTCCACAAGTATAATAAATCTTTTTAGTGGGAGTGAAGTGTCTAGGCTCGTCATGATGGGGCAATGGTCTCTCATGTCTATTTAAACATATTAAGCACAAGATTGTTACACCTCAGACTAAGATGCAGTCAGTGAAAACCATCCTAGATGAGATTAATTTCAAACTGATAGGTGCCATTGACCATTATCTGTTAAGTGACGGGGCCTAAACTAATACCTTAGATAAAAGGGCTCCATGCCCCACATCCCCAACTGCGCAACACATCCTGGCCTATGTGCACTATTCAGATTACCTTTTTCTTCCTTTATTCACAGCTTGTGTTGCTCTTCAGTTTTATTCTACAGTTATTCATTTAACATGTCAGCAAGACTGCACTTTGATAACTGTGGGGAAAAATCTATTTCAAGCAAGGGGTGTTTTATTGTATTTTAGAGATTTTCAAACAACATTTGCATCCAATAATTGCTTAAACAAAAATGTGATCAGAGAATAAATGTCTTATTATTCAGCTTTTTTCAGCACATCCTAACTGACAAAGACAACACTGTAATAACTGCAGTGGAAATAACGGTATGCATTTTAGCATTTGCAACTAACAATGACCTGAACAACAATACGAGTAAGGAAAAAACTCAGTCTTACTCTTCAACTTTACATTTTCCTGCATCATTGAAACATACCATAACTGACCAAGTCTACCCTGTAATTGCTAAATTAAGTTGAGGAGCTGAGGACTGCTAGGCACCCAGAAGCAATGTGAATATAAATGCTGTGAGGTGCATTTTAGAGCTTTTCCCAACCCTTTGATACAGTGATGGCCTGACCAAAAATCATGCATAAAGAAAAGAAATTCAATCTTATTTTTTTCATTTCAAAGAGGAAAATAAAGCGTATCCAGCTTTTACTACTCAAAGCTGACCAAACAGCAGTTCACAATAAACTGAGAAGACAAACGCTTGTGAGGATACAAACATACTATCTAGGAATAGGTAGTTAATTTCTCTGTATTCCTCTGTGGTGTTAAACTGGCATTACATTAAGACACAAATATCCACAGTCATATTTCAATTTGCTGCTATCATGTTTGTATACATCATGCCTTGTCACTCCTTTTTTTGAAAGATAAGACATCTTCTGTATACTTTTCTAATGTCAGAATGGGATAAAACTGAAAAAGACAAATGGAACATAACATTTTTTGTTTCTGTCAGACATATAAACAGCATGCTTATTACTCTTCCTCAGAATGTTGTCACCTGTATATGCATCATATGTTTGTGAGGAAAATGAAAAACAAATACTAATTACAGTAATGTTTCCAACTTGTTGCATCTAGATAGTACAGTGCTCCTATACAAGCTACAGTGACTTTCCATGCACCTCACTGAAATTTGTGAGAAAAGGTAGACACCAAAAAAAAAAAAAAAAAAAAAATATATATATATATATATATATATATATATATATATATATATGTGTATATATTCCTATATAAAAAAAATGACTACACTGTCCTCAGCCCAGCCGAAGACATAGTCAAGTCTGTTGTAAAAATCCAGTTATATAGCCTTGTTGTGCGTGGTGGTCACCAGCCACCAGAAGTTCTGGTCTGGATACATTTATCCCTTATATTTTTCTGAAAGATGACTGCTAAACTGAACAAGTGACAGTAGAGTCAGTTTCTTTTATTTATACAGCTCCCAGCAAATAGTTATACGCACTTCTATGTACAACTTAGACATCTGATTGTGATAAAAGTGTATGACCAAGTAATGCATTTCACCTTTGTTCCAAATAAACAGTTTCTACATATTAAAATAGTATGGGTTGCTTAACATAATCACATATGTCCTGCAAAGCCGAAACAATAAGCAACCAGAAGTTAGTCATTGTCATCCTCAGAAAGCAGACATAGCATTTATACTGACCCTGTCTGTGAATATCAGGTGTCCAGTTAAGTAATCCATCTGTCTTCTCATAAAGCACACAGTCTTGCAAGACAGGTAGTGACTGTCTAAACTGAGCAAACAACATCAGCCAGTAACTATCATTCAACCAACTCCGACCCCCAAACAAAAGTTATTTCATCTCCACAGTCCACACAAACAAGTTGCCACATACTAAAGTATTCCAATCCAAGTTGCTCCACACAAATCACAAAACCAGAGAAATATCACCAAAAATACCTAGTTGAGCACTGCCAGGATTTCTGTAAAAATTTAACACAACACACTGCTCCATTCCTCTTGTCTATGTCCAGATCTCTACAGAAAGTCCCAGTATCATATATTGCAGCATCAGAAAAGTCAAGAAAATAGCATGGTACAACATGTTTTGTATTAACATGTATTTTCTGTAGGACACAACATTTGAGTCTGAAATGCCTGTATTTATTTAATTTTAGGGCAGTAGCTACTTACCACCTAATGCTGCACATTTTAACAGGAACATATCAAAAGAATGATTAAAAATCAGGGACATTCTGCAAAACCAGGGAAAGTATGACATGGTATAGCAAGTGTAAACAATGGCCCTATGTAACAGCACAAAGTACTCATAAACCTGTGGAATTTCAGTAATCACTACATACAAACAGCTGTGCTTGAATTCCCAAACCTCAGAGTATTGTTTTAAAGTTGTTGTTCTACCATTATGATGATGTTGGCTTGTGCATGCTGTCTGCTATTGGTCTGATTTCACATTGACAAATTCCTGCAAGGATTGCTCTCTCTCATTGGATCTATTATGGAGTCAATAAAACAGCAGAAAGTGGAGCTGTCTAAGGTGAAATTGGAGCCGTAGAATCTGAGTGCTCCACCAAATACAGAGCAGTTGAAAGGTGTGTGGTGTGGAAGTGCTCTTAAAAGCTCAGCACCCTTGACTGTTGCCTGGTTTACCAAAGCATAAGACTGACTGTGTTAAGACAAAATCTTATATCCAAGGTGTTATTAAAAGTTTTCAACTATATAATACAATATGGTATAACAGACAAATACTTAAATAATTCCAAGAGAGTGATGATGCCTAAACTGCATTCTGACCCAACAGATCCAGCAAATTATTGATCAATATCCCTCATAAACACTGATCTTAGGATATTAGCCCATGTTATAGCAAATAGACTTAAGAATATACTCCCCTCTATTATTTCCCAACAACAAATGGGCTTTATAGCAAACAGGCAAACAAGTGACAACACCCTCCTTTTAGATACCATTGTAAGACTACTTAATAGGGATAAATGCCCCAGATATGCCCTTACAGTAGATGCAACTAAAGCTTTTGATCGAGTAAACTTACATTTTCTCTTTAATATACTGCCTTTATATGGTTTTCCTCAATAATTCATTAAAATGATCCAGGTTCTCTATCAGAAAGCTTCTACCACTATACAGGTAAATAAATTTATAACTAACCCTATACTCATCCAATGGTACAAGACAAGGATGTCCGCTTTCGCCATACCTATTTAATCTTTATCTAGAACCCCTCCTTCTGTTTATTTCACAAAAAAACTTTCATCATATTCCCAGAATTCACAATACAAAGCTTATATACTCGGCCTTTGCTGATGACTTAAATATATACTTCCAACTCTCCACTACTGACCTCCCAAAAATACTTAAAGTTATTGATGAGTTCTCGGTAGTTTCAAATTATAATTTAAATTTAAACAAGACACACATATCTCTCCTCAATCCTATAGGGCATAAAGAATTGTACTTTCTTATGAGTGAGATCAAAATAAACTACCAGATAAAATATCTAGGAATAATATTTACTTCAGATTTCAAAGATATTATAAACAATAACCTACTAACTACATGGACTAGTATTCAAAATGATATGGATAGATGGACGAACATTAATATGTCTCTACTGTCAAAAGCTAGTGTTGTCAAGATGAATTTTCTTCCAAGAATACTCTTTCAATTAAATGCTACCTTTTCAAATATTCCCCAAAACTTCTTCCTTGCCATGGAAAAAGCTATACCAAGATTCTTATGGTATCCCAAATCTACCAGAATTAAATATGCAAAACTTGTACTTGCCAAAGATAAGGGGGGATTGGGATTACCTGATTTTAAGCTTTACTATAGTATAATTACTGTATACAGACTAATACAAATAATAAACTATGACTCATAAATAAATACTTGGACCCCCCCCCCCAGTGGACCAAAATCTGGTATAAACAGTTGAAATCACTTGGCTGTAATATCAAATCCTTACCATTCTTGAATTTAAACCAGGCTAGCCTATACACGAAGAATTTTCACCCACTAATTAAAAACATGATTCGTACAACACAGAAACTATTTAAATCATTGCAATTAGCTGACGCTTTTGCCCTTATACAACCATTACACCTAAATCCTAATTTACTAATAAATAATAAACCAGTAAATCTAACAAACTACCCCTGATAAAAGACTACACAATATGGGATATACACCAATGGAAAGACTCTAACATGGGGCGAATGAGACTTGAACTCAAACTTCCTATGAAATATAGTATTATCCTTAACCAACTTCATCATCTTATAAATGCTAAATTCTCACAAATGCACACTGACTTACAGAACATAGATTTAGTTAAATTAATACTTGAAAGTCTTGCAATTAAAGGGAAAACAATTTCTAGAACTTATAAAATTGTAATGAGTGCAAAACATCAGAATTCTTTATTATTTTCAAACTATTGGCAAATGAAAAATCAATCACTGACTGAAGAAAATAAGAAACTAGCCATTGAAAATACAATCAAATTCATTCCTTTCAAGAAGCTGTTATATACACAAATTATGGTAAATAATCTATATTATACCTTATCTAGATTAAATAAATTCAATCCTAACTTTTTACCTATATGTCCTCATTGTCTGAATCAAACTCTTGATATTTTGCATGTCATGTGGAACTGTACTAAGATACACAACTTATGGTGTTCCTTGAGAGTAAGATTAGAGAAGACGGGATATGAAAAATCAGCCCTTACTTGGGAGACAGCTATATTGTACATTAATATCAATCAACTCCCAAAAATATTAAACATGTCTTTATTACGATGTGTGCCCTTATTAAATTCTTTATTACAAAGAATTGGAATGTTATGTCTCCAATTACATGGGAATATTTTAGCAATCTTGCTATCAAATATATCTCATCTCACAAATTAATTTATTCAACAACAAAAAACAAACGCTATTACCAAAACTATTGGGGTTACTTGCTAGATATAATTCTTGACAAATAAAATTTGCCTATAGATTGTCATGAAAGCTAACCTTTAAATAAGAAATGAATGTAGTATAACCAGTCTTTCTTGCATCTTCTCCCTTTTCTTAGTATATGTGTAACTAGATATTTTCCCTAAACATACAAATAAATGGTTAAATTTCTATTTTTACTTTATATATAGACTATCCTCATTCTAACTATCCCTTAAGAGACCAAATGAACACAAGAATTATCATACTTTACTTGACGATGTAGTGGCTTCTTGTGTATATATTGTATATATATATATATATATATATATATATATATATATATATATATATGGATCACCTTCATTTGCCTGAAAGCTCATTTGCCCGACACTCATTTTTCCCAGACCAAATGACTGAAAGCTCATTTGCCCAAAAGCTCATTTGACTGACAAGTAGTATCAGCAAGAAAATGGAATATGCCCCCCTCCCCACTGTAGTGTGACCCTGGAGTTAGAATATATAGGTGGGGGGGTGTGGGGGGCACAGCCCCCCACAACGGGGGGTGTGGGGGCGAAGCCCCCCACTTTATTTCATATGATATTGTTACCTTTTGATGTAATATTGCTTAGTAACAGGAAAGTAAGTGGGGGGCTTCACCCCCCACACCCCTCGGAACGAGAATGTTGTCTGTTTTCTTTAGATAGGTATTTTTATTGTTTATTTGTGTTTTTGAGTTACCGTATTGTTATTATTTGAGAAAAGAAAATTGAAATAAAGAGATTTTGGAAAAAAAAAAAGACAAAATGTTAAAAGTGTTTATATAGTTTCAAAACTACCCTTCAGGATAGTTATCTCAGTTTTCAGCTCTCTATTAAGTTAGGGTTTCAGAAGGATTGGCCTTCAGGCTAACACTGTTTTTAGCAGCCATTAATAATTTTTATGTAGACCTTCTAAGCATGTATATGGCCTATGCATAGTGAAATTATTTAAGACATTTTTTTCAAAAATAAATTCAATATTTTTTTTGGATTGCGGAAGTATTTACAATGCAAATGTTAACTGCAAACTCTAAGATAAATATCTTTTCAACCTGTTTTAGTTCTTTTGTTGAACAGGTCAGTCCCACTATGCAAGTAGCCTCTTTTCAGGGGACATCTGAGGGGAATTTATACTACCAGGGGATATTTGACCTGGGCATCAAGGAAATTCTTAGTCTATTCAAAGAGTGCGGAGATGCTGTTTCACTGTAAAATTTCCAGTTTCCATTCCAGGCACAAAGGTGGCTCGGAGAAACTGGAAGGACAATGGAGGTAGCAGAAATGTCGGTAGAACAGAAAAAAAAAGAAGAAGATGAATGCATGCAGAAGGAAGTAGAGTCAGACAGCTGTAATTTGGGTGGTGAGGTCATGATTAAGGGATATGATAAATTGTTGGCAAAGAAAAGATGATTGGAGTGAAAGAGAATGCTAACCTTTGCAAGCTTCAGAGTATCTGTTCCAAAAAGATCTGTTCTCTGAGTCCCATTTGGAATATGTAGTTAAAAACCTTCTTTCGTGAGGGTTGCAGGATGATTATCTGAATGAAATAGGTATGCAGAGTGAATCAGAAAGTGAATCAGTGACATCATGGGATGACATTATGGACAAGATTCAGGAAGAGGAGGGGAGAGAAATTTCAGAAGAAAGAACGTTATATGCATTGATGGTGAAAGAAAGCAAACAGTTAAGAGAAGGAGAAGTAGGAAGAGACATTCCAAAGAAGAAGTTTGTTGTATGGCTCAATGGTAAGAAAGAAAAAGAACTAGAAAGGTACAAGGTATGGGACACAGTGATTGCACCCTTGGGAATATTAGCCAACAAGGTAAGAGTTTTCGTTCATATTAATTGACTTACTTCGGCACTATATTTGAGACCAGACAATACACGGAATGTTGTTTAGAGAAATAGACAATACATTGAATGTTGTTTAGAGAAATTTGAAAAAAGAAAGACTGTATTCCATGGAAGTCTTATGTGGTGCAGACTTTTTACAGAGAAACAAAATAGAGAATTGCTATACAATTTCAAAATGAAGAAGATGGGGAAGCATTGAAAGACTATTTAATCACTATTTGTAAAGAAGTATTAGACATTACAAAAGTATATGATGACAGAGGTCTTTGGACTGAGGAGATGAGATTGTGGGATAATTTTGAAGATAGAAAATGATAACATTGTACATATTCTGTGTGTAATAAATGCTGAAGGAAATAGAGGATATGTAAGATATAAGGGACAGTCAAAAACCTGCTTTTTTGTGGAAAAAAGTATCATTTAATAACTAATTGTGATAAAAGATATTTTGTTTGTGTGAAAGAGTGACATGAAGCAAAGAAATGTAAATTGATGTGTTAAAAAATGCTGAAAATGGGGGATGATTCAATTAACTTTGATGAACACCTGTGTGTTGAGCAAGAAGAGCAGATGCAAGATCATGTGCGTGATATAAAAAATAATTACCAAGAATGAACATGAAAAACAAAATATCATACAAGATGAAGATAAAAATATGATGGGTAAAGAAAAATTGAAGGTGAGCAGTCACTACTGGAAACAAGTGAAGAGGAAAACTGTAGCTGGAAAATAGTAAGAGGTAAAATAAGTTCAACAGGGAGAAGGGTGACAGATAGGAAAAGAAAATTTAAAAATGTAATTATGAAAGAAAAGATAAGGGTTACAATGGAAAATAATACATTTGGAAGAACATGACGGCCTTATCAATAAATGTTAACAGTATAAAAAACTGTTAAAATAACATTAAGTGTTGTGGAATGCTGTACATTACTCGATATGCATGCAATTATTTTAGAAGACACACAAGTCTTGATGGAAGAAGAACGGAAGCAGATAGAACACTTATGGCCTGGGAGGATTGTATGGAACATGGGGAATGATACATACTTAAGAACTGCTGTCTTATATAACAAAATACTTAAGGTTTTAGATTATAGCTTAGTTGAGTTGGGTAGAATAACAGCGGAAGATAGCTATAAGACAGATGTATATAGAATCATTGCAATATATTCATACGTCACAAAAAAGGAAGAGAAGAAATGTTTAAAAAAAATCTTAAATTATGTAGGAGTGAATATATTAGTAAGAGATTTGAATTGTGATTTATGGAAAAGAAATAAAAAAGGGAATGATGTTAAGATAGTCTAGAGGATTCAAATAAACTCCATGTAGGTTCCCCGCAGAGTCTACAAGAAGTGTATTTGTGTACGCGATACTGTGCATCATGCAGCATTGAGCAATCTTGCATCATGAATATTAATGATGTCCAAAACACATATGCAAGATTTTGTAGCTCACCCTGGTGTTACTGGCCATGAATCCTGTATAGTGAATGTGGATCATTCCAAGACAAAGGATAGGCATGCATTTTCTAAAAGATATGAAGTACGGAACAGAAATGTGTATGTCATTATATATTGACTGCAATCTTCAGTGATTTCACAATTAACCACCCATTTTGCAAGGAAAAGGTGAAATATATGATGTTAATATCTGGACATTCTGCAAAACTGTGGACAGTCTGCCTTTTGTGTTTTAATTAATTTTTTAATCCTTATTTTTAAACTATCATAGCATAAATATGCTTAACTACTCTCAACTGGTGTGTGCAAAGAACAGCAGTGCACAAGCTGGGGGAATGGACCACCCAGGTAGTAGAAGGACCCAGACAGCCACACATATGAACTAGATGCATTCAATTAATAATATTTTGCATCACGCAATCACGGTAAGGAGTGTTGCATTATGATTAACAGTGAGAACCTTACAATAACTACTAAGATAGCAGCTGTCATCTCACTAATCCTGTAACAGCAGGTATTAAGTGTAGGGGTGGAGTGCAGATGGTAGTGGTTATAGTGCAGGATGTGCAACTTTTGTTTTACTGTTGTGAGATTGCAGATTATAGCAATAAAGTGCAAGATACACAACAGTTTTTTTTTCAACTTTCTTGTTGTAATAGCTGCAAATGTAGGAAAACCATATATATGCTAACTTTGACTAGCCTATTTACACAAGTGCCTGTATACCTAATAAGCTAGAAATAACATTGTTTGCCACTGTTACATATCGCTTACCATTGCGCAAACAAGGTGCCTATCACTGTGCACACTCACCTACCAGTTTGCATGATGATACATTTTCAAATGTTGCATATCCAAAATGTTCATTCTTACTAAGCGTGAGACATGCAATAGATGGGAAATAACACAATATAAACTGCAATTGGCTCAAAATCCTCATTCGTCATTGATCTTGAACTATGGCAGGCATGTCTATAGTTGCTGGAGAGGGTGTGCACTTTCAGGAACAGTATCGGGGTGTCCAGGGCTCCAGGAGTTTTGTTGGACTCCTAGTTAGGGAGGATTGACCCAGGTTGCTGCAGCAGGACTATTCTGGCTCTGAATATAAACCTGAAACCTGGAATAGTGTTGCCATGGTCTTAACCAGGGTAACAGGTATCCCCCACACAGGTGAACATGCACACATCATTTTTTTGAACCCCGGAGGAGGAAGCAGAATACCCTCAAGCTTTAGTTCAGGGTGTGTTGGACAGGAGACACACCACAGATGTGTAAGTTTCAATTTCTTTGAGTAATTGTAAGAGTTAAAAGCTGAATATAGTCAAGACTGATATTTATAATGGTGTTCTGTTCTGCTTTTTTTCCACAGCTGCTGAGGAGAGAGTCTACAATGTCCAATCCCATGCCAAGTGTCTAGCAAAGATATGAGAAGCATGTGGTATGTATGCATCAGAACAGTACTGTCTAAATAGTATTTTAATAATGATAATAATTTGTATAGTAATTTTGTACCATTAAAAATTAAGGACCTCTTAGTTGGTATTTAATACAGTTGTATCAAATTTGGCATGCATATCCCAACTGTAAAGGAAACTATGCATGCTCTAGTCTGTAGCACAAAGCAATGGAGCCTTATTCTCAAATAACAGTAGGTGTGTATTTCTAAACTGTAAAAGGAAAAGTATGCATGCAGTAGTCTGTAGGACAAAATAACAGTATAATATTTTAGAGTAGTTATCAACTGCGAGTTCAAAAACCACACTTCCCAAATATACAATACTGTTTAGGTCTTCATCATTATTGGAATGTAACTTCATACCTCTATACCAGTGGCACAGATGACCTTCTGTAATCTGTAATCAGTATAATTGGAACATGAATATGTGCAATATATGTACACATCAAAGATTGGTGGCTACAATCTGTACTATAGTGTACCTCTGTTATAAACTGAGTAGTCATAAAAGTAAGGAAGAAACATGTTAGGAGTTTGTAGTACTAAAAGTAAACATAACAGAATAAAGTAAAAAAAAAAAAAACTATATCAATGCTTTGTATGTCACATATGAAATTACTAAAGTTCTCAATTTTTTCTCTCACCCTAACCATTTTCTCTCTTTTTTGGGTGAAGGTTGTTAATTTCTTTTTTTGTTTGTTTACTTTTTAATTTTTTTGTTTTTCCTACAACACAGTGAGGTAGGACTGTCCCACAAGATCCACCTACCCTCGCTCTACCGGCTACAACACTACTACCCATCACATCTGGTGCAGTACCTGGTAGCACCCCCTCTGCTGCTGCTGAACTACCTGGCCCCTCAGGTAGTACTGCCCAAGAGGAGAGACCTGTGGCTCCATCTGAGAGCAGTGGCACAAGAAGTGAGTTTGTCACCCATGATGAACTGACAGGGATGATGTGCAGGATTATGCACTTCACTGTTGGCACATGCTTACTCCGGATGGAGCACTTGCTCTCCATCCTAGTGCAGAGCAACCATAGGAGGTGCAAACATGTGAAGTGACAGTCATAACAGTCCACTGGCTGAGTACAAGTTTCTCAGTTTCAACCCATGTGCATGGTACTGAGATTCTCCCTCTCCCCATCCATGGTGTTCACCCACCTCATGTGTCCATTACCATCCCTATCTCTTGTCTTGTTTGTCTTGTCTGTCTACAATTGCTTCCTCACCTGTCTAATTTACCTCATACAGAAATTCCTACAGGCTTTCCCCCAAATTCTTCTCTCTCTCTCTCAAAAAACAAACAAACAAAAAATTGGGCACCTCTCCCGCAAAAAAAGAAAAAAAATGTCCCATACATAGCTCTCCATTTCCCACACTTGTGTTCATGACACACACGAGTCTTTCAATTTCTATGTGCAATTCTCTATGCAATAGATTGTGTTTTGGTCACCCCTCTTTCTGGTGGTGTGATAGTTGTTATGGAGAGTCTAAAAAATGGCTAGATAGTACTGGTTTCTAATCCAACTATATAATACTTAGAATTGGTTTTGTCATAGCTGCAGACGATTGTGTAATAATTCTTTTGAGAAAAGAAATGGGGAAGACAAGGAAGTGGTGAAATGGGGATCAAGCAAAGGAATGCACAAAGTAAAAACAAGGCAAGAATGTGCAGGAAGGATGCAGGAATGAGCCATAGCTATCCATTTCTTCCAGAATAAAACATACAAATTTGGCTGAATTTGGACTATCACCTCCAGAGACAGAGGTGACCACAACAAAATATGTTGTATAGAGAATTGTATAGAGAATTTGAAATAATCATGTGCGTCATAAACACGTGTGTGAAATGGAGAGCTATGTAAGCCCACTTTTTTTCTTTTTGAGAGAGAGAGGAATGAGCCATGTCTCCAGCTGGCATAGGCATGCACTAACAGTGTGGCACACAATCCTACACATCATCCCTGGCAGTTCATTATGGGTGATAAACTCACCTGCCCTCTGCCACTGCTCCCAGAGGGAGGCACAGGCCTATCCTCCAGGGCAGAACTACTTGAGGGACCGGGTAGTTGGGGGTGGCAGAGGGGTTGCTACTAGTTTCTTCACCAGACATGCTGGGTAGCAGCATTGTACCCTGTGGAGGGGGAACAGGTTTATCCCATAGTACAGTCCTACCCACTGTGCTGTGGCAAAAATAAAAAAGTAAACACAAAACAAAACAAACACCCCCCCCAAAAAAAAATGAAGAAAAAAAAGAGAAAAGTGTTGGTGTGACAGAGAAAAAGGCAAAACATTAGTAACTTCATATGTGACATACAAAGCACTGATACAGTTATTTTACTCTATTCCACTACCTTTACTTTTAACACCACAAACTCCTAGCAAATACCTTTGTTTACTGTGTAGACTGCCCAGCTTCTAACAGATGGACAATATACTACAGATTGCAGTAAGCAATCCTTGATGTGTGCATACATTGCATATATTTATAGTACAAATACACTGATTACAGTTTACAACAAGTCAGTGGTGACACCGCTTTACAGCTCTGATGTTACATTGGAATATTGATGAAACCTTAACATATTTATTATGTTATATATATTTAATATATTTGGGAAGTGTGGATTTTGAAGGCACAACCTAGGACTACTTTGTAATAATAAACTGTTGTTTTGCCCTTCAGAGTAATTCCTGCATACTTCCCTATTACAGTTAAGAAATGAATGCTCAAGTTGATACAATTAGGGGCACACATAGATAGTAATCTAGCCTTTGACCATCATGTGTCTACAGTGGTGAGAAATATTCCCATATTGCACAACTTATAAACAAAGGTATGGCATCTAAGTCCAAGGAAGTCATTGTTCCACAGTATTTGGCATTCGTCAGAACTATCACTTGGTACAACACCCCCTTTGATATGTACCTTACCAGGCATATTCAGCAATTGGAACATCCACAGAGGATCCTCACTAAAAGAATACAGGGCATAAGCAAAATGTCCTTTGCATACCACCTCAAGGCCATATCCCTGTATTCTGTCTCTTACAGGCTTTTGAGGGGAGATCTATGCCTGATACACAGGGCATTGTCAGACCCCACTCTGATGGACCCCCTGCATATCCACAAACAAACAGCACCAGAATTACCTATATTAAATACTTAAACCTTCCTTGTGATATAAATAGTTCCTGCTGGAGAGATAGGTATGTATCCCAGAGACTACCGTGTGTTTGGAAAAGGCTCCCCATCCATGTGAAGCAGAGTTCCTCCCTAACCCAATTCAAGTGCAACTTGGACAATTGGATGGAAACCATAAATTCATCCCTAGTTTGGCACCTATGCCTCTAATTTTACACAGGTGATGTGTAAATGGTTCATCTCCCAAATCCCTGTTTACACTTATCAAGGGTATAAAACGTCTGAGAGATTTGGGGTGCATGACTAGGCTTAAAAAGGCCTTTGTGGTCATTAGCCTAGTAAACACCTATGAACCTATGAATTGTATTGGTAACAAATAAATATGTCATGACTTTTAATACTAAAATAACCCTACTGTTGGGATGCATGCATACCACATGCATCTCGCATATGTGCCAATCTAGTGGCATGGCTTCACACATTCAATGCCTGGTCTGTGATGGCTGTGGAAAAAACAGAACACAACAGAATACCATTAAGCAAACCAATCCTGACTATATCCAGCGTTTAATGCTGGCAAGTAATCTCTGTACATGATACTTACACATCTGTTGGGGTATCTCCTGTCCCTCATTCCTTGGTCCAATGGTCGAGGGTATCTGTCTTCCTCATCCTGAAGTTTGTCTAGTCGTTTTTACATTGTTCTCAAGTGTAGGAGATACCAGTAGCACTAGTCAGAGCCCAGGCCAAACTATTCCAAGTCTCTGCCTTGTTAACATGCCACAATAATCCCTCTGCAGCAGCCTGGGCCCATGTTCATTGTCTAGGAGTCTAACAAACACTTTGGACTCCTGCATACCCCATCTTTGAGCATGGAATTTCAAAAAACATTCCATGAACACCAGCCATGCCAGTCACAGATCAAGACCAATGTAGAATGATGTTTTCCCACCAATTGCTGGGAGTGCGCACATTCTGGATTTAAAATATTTGAAAGTGTTGTGCATTGCTTCCCATCATGCAGACATGTTGCGCGAGAGTGCACCCTGCTGAGAAATGTGTTTGCATGATGGCCAGTATTATTAATTGAATGAATCCAGTGAATGAGTGTGGTTGTCTGGGTCCTGTCTGCTATGTGGGTGGCCCATTCATCTGGTTTGTGCACTGCCGCTCTACGCGCAAATAAGATGCACATAGCCAAAGCCGTTTGTGCTATGTGCTGCATCGTGCAAACAGTGGAACTTAAAAAAAAAGTATAAAGAATGGAGAATTTGTTGAATTGCAGAAAATCTATCTATGATATACATAGTAGAAACTGTAAATACACATGAGATATGACTACATAGGTCTGGATCCCAACTCTTATTACAGTGAACTGTCTCAAACTAAGAGGGGGGACTTATCCATATTTGTCTCACAAACACCTTTAGAGCAAATACATGACATAATTCTTTACATGACCAAGTGCAACTGAATGTACACTGACAATGAGGCATGATCTGTTATTTGTAAATGCATTCTGTGTAATAGATTTGGATGTAGTGCACTTACTGATCACACAACCTGCTATGATTAGTCCTTGCAAATATACTACTGTGTCATACCTTTCTGTGTTTCTTGGTCATTTATCAGTTATCTAACCAGTATTCAGAAATATGCAGTGTGTCAGCCAGTCTATATCATTTACCTTAAAATGTGTGAGGATATTCCCTGGGGACAATATGACATGCAGTTGCCATCAAATTAATGAAAGCTTGGATGCCATAAACAAGCACAGACTGCTGTTTTGGGGGTGGAGAGCAAAGGTAGGTTCCTCTCATGGAACATGGAAGGGTAGAATGTTCTTTCAAGTAGGATGGAGCCAGCCTGAGCTACTGTTATGACACAAACAATGCTATGTTGCTCTTGTTACTCTCCTTGTTTTGCATCCTACTGTTTTGGTCTTGTAAGCGTGGTGAAGCTGGAAACTGCTATGTGTCTCATTACTTTCAAACTTACCAGTTATGGTTTCCTGTTTTAACTGCATGTTGCTAAATGAAGGGCGTGCAGTGATCATTACTTTGGGGAGGTATCACTGCGTGAATCTTTGAGGTCTGAGGCCTACTACTTGCTAATGGACACATACAAGTCAAATAACTCTCTGCTGTCACGTGACATTAACTTTTGTACAAATCTCCCACCTTGTAGTTGCTTACTGTAACAAGTGATAAAATACAAAGACATATCATAATATTATTATTATGGAATACAGTACTTTTTCAGGACTTACTTTGTAAATGCAGCAGTTGACACACTGTTAGTTCAGGGCTGACTATGATGTAAGCAGTACACAGCCAATACATGGGGAGGTAAAGGTTGTGGCTTTGAGTTAAGGCCAACAGAGGTCACAGGGTTCCTGTATTGTGTCCCTGTTCACCTTTTAGCACTCTGCAATGTGCATGTTGTGTATGCTGTGATAAGTTAAATGTGGCCTGAGAATTCGTATCTGTCTCAGCCTAGGACTGTTGGTAGCAGCAGCGTTGCCTGCAGCCTGTAACACATACAAATGGAGTTAAGCAGCAGCAGTAGCTCCTAACATTCTATCTGTGTAGACTTTCTATGTCTGTACTTCTACAGGAAAAGTCATGGAGTCTAGATGGTTGCTTTATAACGTCTTGAATAGTCTACCAGATTGGTTGATTAACATGCAGTTCAGCTGATAATGTTGTAATTAGCATCTCTGAAATGCAGGCTAGACAGATGTAATCCATTAATAATCTAATCCATTATAAAAAGGCAAATGTGTAGCTAGCTAAACTGATGGTGAGAATACTTGTTACTTGTTCAGCAAAGCAAACTATTTCCCAAGCTATCTTTACAGAGGTGTATTGAACTCCAGCAGGTATGCTGTCATTTTTAAATCTACATAATGCATATATTGGAATATATTAATGAATAATGTGAAGCAAAGCCTTTTCCAGTGTTATCTGTATGCATTAGTTAGAAGTGTACTGATGGCATGGCCATGTTTGTCAAGTCATTTCAGAGGTACAAATGATTGACAATACATGAAAATAGTAAGCTGTGTGATACACATGTACAAGTGTTTCAGGGACAGGTCCTTTGAATGGATGTTTCACATTTCCAATGTGTTTTATTAACAAAATGGTTCATGTGCTTGCTTTTTACTGGGTGGGGGAAGTAAAGAGAGGTTACAATTAGGTCACAAACTAGAATGGACTGTCCTTTTGGGAGGAGTACAGTTGAGGTACTCCTATGATACATACAGTGATATGTTGCCCTTGCTACTCTCCTTGTTTTGTATCCTGCCTGTCATTAGTATTTCACATCTGTAGACTGTCTCATGTTATGTTTTTCCAGTGGGTACTACTGACTGCCTACATTAACTGTTTTGTCTGGTAACAGTTAGTTTGTAGTTATGTGATAGTTATGTGTATTATCATTCTGTTGTGTTTTAGGACCAAAAATGTCATTGTGGTGCAGACCCACTTCAGTGAGACAGAAAACATGATAATAGTAGATGCAGTAGATGTGCTACATCAACATGACACTTTCCTTCTTGGAAGGGGTCATCCCAATATATCAGAGAGGCCAAGGATATGGCAGCAAATTGTTGATAACATAAGTGCAGTGGGCAGCCATGGCCATACTTATGAGCAGCTGCACCACAGACCCACTGACATTCTCACGTCTAAAAGGAGGTGTGTAGCTGCTCTTGCCAGAGACCAGAGGGTAACTGGGGGTGGGCCTGCTGCAGAACTACCTCTCACCCCCAACGAGGAATTCCTGGCAAATCTTCTGACGGAGGACAACTCACAGAAAAGTGGCCCACAATATGTTCTTGATATGGGTACAACTCCCTCTGAGTCCCAGGAAAAGCTTCCAGGTAGACTTTGTTATATGAAGCTTTCGGGCTCTCAACCCTTCATCAGCATACACAGTTGTTAATTTAATTCCATTTATATAGAGGTTCAGATAAAATCACATGATCAACACCAGCCACTAAAAATCACAGACTAATAAAAAATAACTTGATACAATGTATAGTATAATATAAAATACAATATACAAAAATATATAATATGAAATTCATCAGCTTATGAAAATAATAAAAATAAAATATTTACATTATTATAAATTATCTTGCTGTCGTTTTACTAGTATTGGCTTTATACTGGTAGCATTATTAAGGCCAGGATTGACATCAGCCTGTAGCCTGATTATCCATTGCAGTTCCTTAAGCTCTAATAAATTGTTTATATCACCACCTCTCACTTTAGATGTATAGACACAGATGACTTAGGGGTGAGAGGTGGTGATATAAACAATTTATTAGAGCTTAAGGAACTGCAATGGATAATCAGGCTACAGGCTGATGTCAATCCTGGCCTTAATAATGCTACCAGTATAAAGCCAATACTAGTAAAACAACAGCAAGATAATTTATAATAATGTAAATATTTTATTTTTATTATTTTCATAAGCTGATGAATTTCATATTATATATTTTTGTATATTGTATTTTATATTATACTATACATTGTATCAAGTTATTTTTTATTAGTCTGTGATTTTTAGTGGCTGGTGTTGATCATGTGATTTTATCTGAACCTCTATATAAATGGAATTAAATTAACAACTGTGTATGCTGATGAAGGGTTGAGAGCCCGAAAGCTTCATTAAATTTTGGCGTTCTATGGTGATTATCTGTGTTTTCTAGCTTTATGAACTTCCTGACAGTGTATTTCTTTTAACAATACTTTGTTATATGACCAGTTCAATACTGTTATATAGTTAAACAATGTAAATAAAAGTTACTTCTGTGCCAGCTGAGGGTTTTTTTGGTGGGGGGAGACTGAATATTAGTACAGGATAAGCTCAGTTTGGAGTTGTCAGCCATGTACTTGTTAAAGTAACACGTCATACTGATTGAGAGGAGTACATGTAGTACCTCCTGTCTTACTGTTACATGTGATGATGTTGGCATTACCTCTTCCTTAACTTCTTTCAGGACCATCAGGAATGCAGGACTATAGACCGCCTGCAGGTGGTAAGCCAAATCAAGTTATTTCAGTACTGCAAATCAATTTCTAGTAACCTAATGTGTCATTTTAGGCCTGTTGTGTGTAATGCTATGCTGTCTGTAATAGTTATAGCACTGTTAGTTATTTAGCATATATTGCACCATAGTATTGCAGGTATTAATGTATGTCTGTGTTTCTCCCTTTTTATCACAGGTGATCATGACACTGGGAGTGCAGACCTTGTGCCACCTGATGTTGGTATTTCGTCAGACACTGATGCTGATGGTGGCAAAACTGAGACACAGTCAGGGGTGCACAGGTTGAATCTGACTCAGAGGTTGACATCCAGCACCCCCTTCTTTTTCCCCAGACTAGCTGGAAGACCTATGCCTACCCAGTGCACTGAGCCCACATATGTAGAACAGGTGGAGGGTGATGACACTGAGCAGGGAAGTGTGGCTACTGCAGCTTCAGTGCCCATTGAGCCTAGCCATAACCAAAGTGTTGGTGAGGTGCCAAGCAGGAGGGTTGATAAGGGTGCTCAGAGGGGACCTGCTGTGCCTCCTCCACCTGCTGCAGGTGCATCTTCTCCTGTCACTCAATGTATGTTTAGGGCCACCTTGGAGGTACAAGCACATTCAGAAACGCACTCCAGACAAATGCTCAGGTTTGTCAATGTGGCATAATCTGACAAGCATAAATGCCTCCACTGTTCTGCCAGTTCCCTGGATCAGATGAATGACATGTTGGAATGAGGGGTGTCAGTGATAGACTGAGGGGTTTCTGTCATGGAAAGAGCAGTGTCTGTGCTGGAACAGCTGCTGGGAGGAGAACAGCATCCTCATGAGCATAGGTCAGCCACAACATTTGCTGAAAGAAAATGTGGCCATTCCCAATCATGATCCCATAGTGGCAGTACTTCCACTAGTCCATCAGAGTGTGTGCTGTCCTAACCCAGATGTGGCAAGCCATGGGATCATGGTACTGGGTGTTTCCGTGAAGGGACCACATCCAGCAGACATTGGTCATGATCAGGTAGCAGCACACCATCTGACCTTGGGAGTGGAGATGCCAGTGCAACTTCTGGCAGAGCCAGTTCCTGTGGCTGTGACAACTATGAACTGCCACATCTACCATGCATGACTCACACATGTTCAACATACCAAGACAGAGAGCTAGAACTGAGCTTGGCTGTGTTTATGCAATGCAAACTTTCACACACCACTATCACAAGGAGGACCCCTAGACCCCCCCCCCACACACACACCCTGCTTCACTTTCTCCCTCACACACACTCACTGACCTTTTGTGTCAGCTTAGTCCTCCTGCCCCCAAGCACTCTGTGCAAGTGATGATAACTGCATCATATCCCTGTTTTCTCACTTTTGGATTAAGGGATACAAAAGCTTTGTGTCTGATGCACAGGGTGCAAAGCTACATTAGTGCCTAGTATATGTGGATTTGTGTTGTTGAACTGATAATCATACCTGCCAGTTATATTCACCTTGCCAAATGATAGAGTGGATAGCATCATCATGACAGTACTTTCTAGTGTATTCTCTTGTAATGGTTGTGAAGTCATGACCTGCAATGTTTGTTATTACTTTAGAAACTTTCACTTTATTGTTTTACAGTAAATGCGTATGGTGCACATCATAAGACACACCATCACATGCAGATCTCAGGATTGTATGACAGTACTGAAGTCAAACTCATTTGAGCAATAATACAGTATAATGCCCTCTTCTGCAGGAACCTCACCAGATGCATGGAGCTGCTGGACAAACCACAGGGCTTTCTCATCAAGATAACAAAGGGCCTATTAACTATGACATGATGTATGTAGGGTAGATTAAAAGACATGTCACTGTCATCTGTCTGGTATTGCATTACAGTGTAGCTGTTATTCTAAGCCTATTACTTTTGGTTAAAGTATTTGAGCTTCAAGACACTTGTCTTACATTATGAAGGTTTGTAGTCTACACTCTTGTGAGAGGAGAGGGTAGCGTCTGCCCTTCTGAGCTGGGAATTGCTGGTTGAATACTTATTCTGGCTGTTTTTCTAAGTCTCTTGGTTATGGTTTAAGCACTTGGCCTCCAAACCAGTTATTTTACATTAGGAAGGTTTGGGGTGTAGACTCTCGTGGCAGGGGAGGATAGCCTACACCCTTCTAAGCTGGGAATTGCCATTTAAAAGCTTATTGTGTCTGTTATTCTGAAAGTGTCTTAGTTCTGGTTAAAGCACTTGTGCTCCAGACCACTTATGTCACACTAGGAATGTTTGTTGTCCACACTCTTATTGGAGTATTCTACTGGATTGCTGATTTATTTAAAATGTGTCTTCTTCTGCTGTGATTACAATTTTCTGCTCTTTGGACTTCTAGGACTTCTGCATTTTATAGCATAGGCTCAATTCAGGTTTGCTAAATCCAGACTGTTTGATATCACTGGAGCACTAAAACCAGCTCTCTTACATTAAGAAGTAATATGCAGCCAAGAACTAATCTGACTTTGGGATTGGTGGGATAAGGCTCACTGTTGGCCTTTCCCTTGCTTTACTTGTTTAAAATAGTTTAACTTCACTTTTATTCCAGTGTTGCATTTTGAGGTGTTTGCACTCAGTTTACTGTAGCTCCTCAGAGCTTGCAATGCTGCCCTCTCAGCAACTCAGGTGTGCATTGTGAAACATTGACACATTTTTGCAACCCTAGCACTCCATAGAATAGGCACATTTTGTTATTCTTACATCAAAAACTGGTCCATCTAGCCCTTTCCCCACTAGTTAGTACAGTATATACCTTCTATAATGGATGGAAAGTTTCCCACCGTGTCACCAGGCAGCCTGATGTACACGGGCATCCTGAGGCCACAGAGAAATTACTTCATGTATACTGACAACCAGTTACTGTTAAAACAAACTAAAACAACATAAGAGATACATATCTATACTATGAATTTGGAATTGAGTCTCTCACATAACAAATCAGATTTCAAATGTTGTCAGCACACACAGTTCACTTGTTGCAAATAAGCTCACCACACACAAACCCACATACATGGAGGTACTCGCTAGAAACCTAACTAAAGATTGGAGACTGCCCAAGCTAAAACCTACTGCACACAGTGTAGACCCAACCAAATCCACTTCACATAATAATGCATACAGCAGTGTCTCAGCCAATATGCTTCTGAGGCAAAACACCTCAAAACCAAATTTCTTGCTTATAAGCAACTCCGTAGTGAGACACACAGATGTCCCCCTCACCAGGATGGACAAGGGGAAAGTCACAGTCAGCTACCAGTCAGATTCCAGTGACCATCAGATCATGCACACACTAATGTCTCTCAACAAGTACCATTATGACTCTGTCATAGTCCATGTTGCAGTGAATGACTGGAGATGTAGCTCACTGTACTATATGAAGGTGCTTGCCTCCCCAGTAGTGGCCTTTTTAGGCAATGTCAGAAAACTAAAGTCCCAACATAAAATAATCCACCACAGGCAAATTGAAGGTTATGCTGCTTAATGCAAGGGCTGTAAATCAAAAACTGCACTCACTGGAATAACTCCTTACCTTGCAAGATGCCCATATCTGTGCAGTCACACAAACATGGTTCAAAGCCACAGACAACACCCTGGCCATGAAGGGCTAAAATGCCTTCCACATGTTCACACATCAAAGCAAGCATGAAAGAACCAATGGCAGAGGTGTATACATCTTCATTAAAGACAAATACACCCCAAGACTGGCCAAAAAGTACAACTCTATAGAGCTACTCCAACTAACAGTACTTAAAACCCCTTTCCATATTATTGATAGCTACAGGTCCCTCACCATGAACCACAAGGACCACACTGCCTACTTGGACATAATTGGATCACTCACTAGGCAGCCAAACACTTTGGTAATGTGTGATTTCAAGTATCATTTGATCTATTTAGAGTCATATATGTGCATAAACACACTCACCCTAAGGTTCCTGGACTTTGTTAATACACATGCTGTGTAACAGATAATCTGCACCCCCACAAGGGGCTTGAATGTCCTAGACTTAGTACTGACCATAGTGGTTCTGTGCAGTAACCCCTGTGTGTCGGCCCCCTGTCAGGTCAGATCACAATTCAGTCTCATTCACATTCACAGTCATACCCAGTACCCCACTAAGAGCAGAAAGGATGAAACATTTCTCCAAAGCAAACTATAGGCTCCTAACCAATACCTTAAAAAGTTGCAAATCCCCTGCAAGAGGTGTACACAAATTGCCCGTATAAACAGCTATACAAATGTATAGAGTCAACTGAATGTGAATGGATCAAAACAAGTTCCTCACAGAAAACAAGGCATCCTGGTGAGCATCAAGCATATATAGGTTGTACAAAAATGGAAGACAGTAATGTCTAAGAACAAGAGGGAACTGACTTAGCAGTGGTAGGACACCCTTGATAGCTTGAACAAAGAAATTAGCTATCTTGAATAGTCCTCTAAAGCCACATACAAACCTAAAATAGCATCCCTAGCTAAAGATAATCTGGAGGCATTTTTAGCTATGTCAAACACCTAAATGTGAAGGACCAGCTTTTTGCCCAGCTAGTAGTGGACATTACTACTCATACTGACCCTGAGGGCATCTCTAACCTGCTACCTGACAGTTTGAGGTAAACTTCACCCCCATCCACATCAGACATACCCCAAAGCATACCTGTCATGAGTTCTCTACCCTTTAACTGCCTATGAATCTAAGGTGACATATGTCTGGGCTCCTGGCCAGTGTCAAGTCCTGGCTTGGTTAAATGGTTGTACATGCAATAATCTGATGTAGCTGATTACCCCAGCATTGTCTGTTGTGTATATGGTAATTACAGTGTCCTGCATGCTGGTGTAAAAGGATCTCTGTAATGTGAAATAAAATCTGTCACAACACACACACACACACACACACACACACACACACACACACACACACACACACACACATACACAGTTGACTGCAGTGAGAGCAGAACTCCATTCTAAGTACACACAATACAGAATACAGTACAATGTGCAATGCAATGGCACATGTCTGACTTTTACATGTCTGCAGATCAGCTTATAGTGGATGACATCCGTAGGCCATGTGTAAGGCAAGAGGTTGGGAGGGCTGCATGAAATGGATATATAGGCATCTGCAAGTATGAAAAGATTATTAAGTCAATCCCTTGGAGAAGTAACTGTAGGCTAGCATAGCTACTCAACTGAGTAGAGACAAACACAAACCCAGTTGACTGCAGTGAGAACAATACCACTACCTAAGCATGCAGACTATAGAACTCAGTACTTAATGCAAGCAATGCAGCACAAGTCTGACTTTTGCATGGCTGCATGTGAACTTATGGTAGATGACATTAGCAGGCCATGTGGGGGACAACAGGTTGTGAGGCCTGCACAGGCACATAGATTCATAGGTTCAAATGAGGACAGTAGCCTAACTGTACAGTGTGTCTTGGGTATGTAGAAGACTAGCTGTGTAAAAGCAGAAGTACCCTTATTGAGTATAGTTGGATGTTTGAGTTTAGCAGAGTAAGGTTTTCATGAGGAAACACACATATATTATACTTTGCAATGTGGCTGCTATATACGTGTATAAAAAATACTGAGTTTCCAGGATTGTATTACTTGGGGGGGGGTGGAAAACCCATGTATGTATTGTGAGTATATGACATATGCTGAGAATATGCCCTGAAAAACTGATCATATGTACAGAAGATTAGCTGAATTTGGACTGTCACCTCCAGAGAGAGAGAGAGGCGACAACAACGTAATCATGTTGTATTGTCAATTATACCAAATCAAGTGTGTCAAGTAGACGTGTGAGATGTGGAGAACTATGTGTTGGATTTTTCTTTTTTTTTTTTTTGGACAGGTTTCCCATTTTTTTTTTTTTTTGTGAACAGAGAGAGGAATTTTGGGGAGGAGACACAGGTATATTGGAGGCAGGTAAGTTGGCAAGGTGAGAAATTGTTGGCAGACCGGGCATACAAGACAAGAGACAGGGACTATGAAGAAAACAAGAGGTGGGTGAACACCGTGGTTGAGGGTGTGGACCTCACAAACCCATGGATGTCAAGCTGGGTGACAGTAAGTATCGAGCCCTCACCCACTGGACTGTCATCACTGTCACCTCACTGCACGCATGGCTACAGTGTCTGACATCTGAGTCTCCTTGGGTCATTCACTAAATTATGGAGAGCAGTGTCTACATCTGGTGTAGGTGTCCACCCACAGTGTGACACACTATCCTATGCACCACCCCGGCAGTTTTTCTTGGGTGATAAAATCACTCCCTCTAACACTGTTCACAGAGGGAGCCACAGGCCTGTCCTCTGGGACAGAAATACCTGAGAGGCCAGGTAGTGCAGGGACAGCACAAGGAGTGCTACCAGGTTGTGGCTCAGACATGCTGGGCCTTGGTGCCACACCCAGTGGAGTAGGGGCAGGTGGATCCCATGGATCAGAACTACTCCTCTTTGCTGTGGGGGAAAGAAAAAAAGACAAAATAAGGGCTGAGTTAGAGATTGTTAGAGATTGTACAAGTTGTCTTATTTGCATGTTTAGGTTGAGGAGGGTGGTCTTCCAGTTTTGGGTTCTTTGTATTTGTATACAGCAGCTTCTTTTGCTTACTGCATAACCTAGTAATGACAAACGTGTTTGTCCAGGGCAAGATAACAGTATCCCACAGGCTGGTGTGAGTCCACTGTAGAGTCCAGTAATAGTTCACACACACACACACACACACACACACACACACACACACACACACACACACACACACACACACACACACACACACACACAATTACCACCCACCCACCCCATTTTACTGCACTGAGAATATAACCCTTATCTATCAAAGTATATAGATTACAGAACACAGTACTTAATGCAAGTGTGACTTGGAGTGTGTCAAACAACACTAGATGATGACATCAGCAGTATCTGTTCAGGATAAAACAACGGTGTCCCACAGGCTGCTGCAAAAGTCTAACTGTAAAGTTCCACAACAGCTGACACATACACACAGACCAACCTCCTATTTACTGCAGTGAGTATAGAACCCCTACTTATCTAAGTACACACACTACAGAATACAATACTTAATGCAAGCACCACAGCACAAGTATTATTTTGTCAGCACAACATGTGAACTTATAGTAGAAGACATCGACAAGCCACGTGGGAGACAAGAGTTTGGGAGGCCTGAATAGGTACATCACTTCACAGTGTCATCTGAGGCTAGTAGCTTAATACCAGTAGGCTGTTTGGAAGCCTACCTGTGTAACAACACAAGTACCCTTATTGGACATACTTGTCTGTTTGAGTTTTGCAGAAAAAGGCTGTGAGCACTGCCAAGCAACCCTATCCATAAGTGAGCAAACAACATTATGTAGAACACTTTGGATTGTGGTTGATATATATATATAAGTAATGACACCCCAGGGTTCTATTGCTGTTTCGGGTGGATTGGGTGAAAACAAACAGATATGTTGTAAATATATGACATATAGTTCTATTGTGCCCTTAGTTTGCAATGTTTCCACATGTAGTTTTATGTCATACATAGGAAATGGACAATGTACTCTGTAATTACACTAAGTCTCCTCCAGCCATTGCCTAGTTCTTAGTGCCTTACTACCTCCCCCATTTTCTCCTACCTACTCATTTTTCTCTACATCTATCTTTAATACACTTCCATTTCTACACACACACTCTCTCTCACTTTATCCTTTACTACTAAAAATGTCCTCTGCTGGGCTCTATCTGTAGTTCTTTTATATTCTTACACTTGTACCTTTACTGTAATCACTCCCAACTTCTTACATGTCCCTTCTCATATTCTTCCATACTTCTCCTCTTATATACTACAACTTCTGTAACATCACTGCTATGGCCTCTTAATGTTTTTATGAAGCTACAAATCACAGTTATTATATGAGTACAAAGCATTTTATATTCACCCATACTACTATGCCAACTGTAGTTGTACTATATTGTAATTAAGTTTATCAAGTGTGTATGTATATATATTCTGTATTTACTACTGTGAAAGAAATGTTCTTCCCTCTCTGCTATATATACTCAAAATGTGTGCCATGTTGTGCTCTGTATATTCTATTTGCATTTGCATAGGTTCATAGATTAGTACTAGGCTAACTGCCCTTGTGGACCATTTTAAGACTAGCCTATTACCCCATGTGAGAATCAAACCCTGCATCTTGTGTCTGTAAGGTTAACACCTTAACCATTATGCCAACCTCCCACCATTTTGTTGAGCTTTTCTCCCTGGGCCTCCACTGAAAATGGGCGCTGCTAGGCCCAGTGGACTTTCACATTGAACAAATGCCAATAAATAAATAAATAAATAAATAAATAAATAAATAAAGCAAATAATGAGCAATGATAAAATATCATATATACAATTCCATAGAGCAACAAATCTTGCATTTGTGCCCTGGTTAACAGTCTGTACATAAATGCAAGGCAGGCCTGGTTGCACACAGGACAATAATGTACAAACACAAGGTGCATTGCTAATGCTTTTTACTATAGCCTGGTCCCATCTGTACTCTAGGCCAGCTCTTCATGATGGCTAAGAGCATTAATTGAATGTATACATTTTTTATTTTTAGGTGTCTGCTTTCTAGAAAATCTGGTTTCCCCTGTTTCTGCAATGTTGCACATCACCCAAACAAGATAAGCTTAGCCAAATTTTTTTGGGACATGGCGCATCATGCAAAACTGGAATTAAAAGAAGACAAATAGAAAAAGATACTAAAACTAAGGAACATGTATGCAGCATCTGTAAAAGCACAGTAAAACTTGATAATATACATTACATGTGTCTACATATGTCATGATTTAAACCCTCACACCAATACAGCTTCAGAAAACAGAAGGGATGCCTTAGTCCTCTTAGCCACACTAACAGCTTTGCATCAACAAAATGAAAAGTCTTTCTTTACAGAACCAACTGCATCAGAATGTATGCTGCCTTCAAATCATCAGCTATGATTTGTACATTTAATTCTCTTTACTATATATGGACATACAGCAGTTAGTGATCACACAATCTGTCACAATTATGCTTACAAATATACAACTCTGTGCTACCTTTCTGTGTTTCTTGATCATTTATCAGTTATCAAACACATGCAATGTTTGAAGCATTTGATATAATTGGGCTTAACATACAAAAGGATATTAACTGGGAATAATATTATATGCAGTTGCCAACAAATGAAGTCCAGGTTGGATGACACAAACACACATATACTGTTCTTTTGGGGGTAGCATAGCTAAGTTACTGTTATGGTAGGAACAAGGGTACACTCCTCTTTTTTGGAGGGGCAAAGCTCAGTTACTGTTATGATGCAAACAAGTCTCAAGTCTGAAACTGCAATGTGTATCATCACTTTCTAACTTCTGTCTTTAATGATTTACCAGTAAAAAAGGTATTGTACTAAACTGAGGCCATGTAGGGAATATCAGAATTCTACAGAGGCATGACTGTGTGAATCTTTCATACCTGAGGCCTACTAATGGACAATATAATTAAAATAATTGTCTGGTGTCACATGTTAAGGTATTTTCTGTACAAATCCACCATTATTTACTTGCTTACTGTACCAAGTTAGGAAATACAAGGATATGCCATAATATTATTAAACAATACACTCTAGGTTCAGGACTTAACTTGCAAATGCAGCAGTTGACACACCTTTAGCTCAGGGCTGACTCTGTCTGATGCAAGCAGTACACAGCCAATACATGGGTAAGCAAAGGTTGTGTGAATTGCCTGGCATCACTTTTAGTATATGTATGTGAGTAGAAGAAAGGTATTAAGTCCTTAGTTGGCCAGTGAATGTGCTATGTGTTGTCTCTTAGCCAAAGCAAGGGCATACCGAGCATGCCTATGTCTGCCTACAGGGATAGTAGCTGAGGGTCCCAACTCTAAGTCCTCTTCAGACTGTGGCTGTGCTGACCTAGGCATTGGTAGCGAGATGTGTGCCCCTTCCCCTTGCTGATCCTGCTGCAGCTGTTTCCTCAGGGTCAGATTGCGGAGCATAACTCATACTGTGAATATCTGTGCACATATGTATGGATTATACTGCAGGGCTCCACCGGATATATCTAGACACTGGAACCGTAACTTCAGAAGCTCAAACACATGCTCTATGATGTTTCTAGTTTGAGCATGTGCCTCATAATGGAATTCTTCCATTTGTGAGTGTGCACTTCTGATGGGTGCCATCAGCCATGGTTCCAAGGCATAGTCAGCATCCCCAAGTAAATTGCCCTGTGGGATGTCCCCCCTAGGAAACATCTGGTACAGCTATGATGTGTGCCAGATATGGGAGTCATGATAACTGCCAGGGTTGCCAGCACTCACATTCAAGATAATTTCCTGGGCATTACACATGACTTGGCAGTTGATGGAGTGGCATCCCTTGTGACTAATGTAGATTCTACCCTGCTCACCAGGTTGCACCTTAATGTGTACATAAATGCAATCTATGGTTTGCGCTACATGGTAAAACAGTTCCATATTGCTGGCCCTCTCGTCATAATAACGGGGGTAAATATGTCTTCACTGCAAGTATGAGCACAACATCCAGAAATTGGTGAAGGATCCTGGAGGCTGATGGCTGTGACACAAAAAATACCACTAGCGACAACAGCCACAATCACAGAGCAATGCTGGTAGAAAATGTATTTTCTACCAGCATTGCTCTGTGATTGTGGCTGTTGTCGCTAGTGGTATTTTTTGTCTTTTTTATTTTGGTGGTATTTGTGATGGCTGTGACACACCTGTTATGTCCTCAGTCTATCTTTGAAAAGTACCATTAGGTAATATTCTAAGGGCTACACATACCTTAGTTTCCACTGGGATGGGTTACCCTTGGTTGGCTCTGGCTCTGAGTTGAGGGTGGCAGAACTCACAGAGTTCTTGTAATGTGTCCTTGTCCACTGTGTAGCACTCTACAATCTCCAGCTCACGTAGCAACTGGAAAGTTTTCAGGGCCTGAACACCCTTCTCCTTCTCGACTTAGGCATATTGTCAGCAGCACCAGCAGCAGTGGCTTCAGCTTCTAGTACATGCAGACATAGAATAGCTACAGCAGCACCTAGCATTGCATCAGTTAAAATTTCCTTGTCTCTACTCCAATGATATTGAAGGATAAAGGAAAAAACAGAATGTAAGCTACATGGATACTTTATACATCATTGTATAGCTCCACCATGCTGGATTCATTGATTAACATGCAATTCACCTGCATCTATTAAACACACCTGTTACTTGCTCATTAGTGCACTATGTTCAGCTATCTGTACTTCTGTGCACCTTTGCATAAATAAGGTAAGCATAGGCAAAATTGATATTTCCTTTATTCTCATGATATCACGCAACATGGACCATAAAAAGTGAAGGAAAGGCTGCACTCCCTGGAGTTGAACCCAGGACGAGCTATATTTCAGCCCTAACAGATACATGTGCTGCCACAGGAATATTTACATAACAATCCAGAAAAACCTGCCATTCCTTCCTTGGTTTCTCATGGTTGCTCTAAGTGCCACATCATGCAAACAGGTCTATATCACATGAGCGAATGTTAAGAATATTGAGCGCTCTAAAAAGCAAAAATGCCGGACCTCAAACTCATTATTGTGGGGGGCTGCACCCTCCAAATCCCCCTCTAAATATATATTCCAACTCTAAGATTGCACTACAGTGAAGAAAGGACAAATATTCTGATCTTCAGTGTACTGCGATCCCACAAGTAGTACTTCGAGGTCCAGCATTTTCAATCTTTAGAGCGTTTGATATTCTTAACATTCACTCATATGATATAGACACATGCAATGTCAAATGTAAAAAAGGATAAACCAGACAGAGACTACACATTTTAATAAACAAATAATGAAGATGACACAGAACTTAGGAATTGCGCACTGCTTACATGCACTTTCACCCTTTGCAGCCCTACATGTTCACCTCTGCAAGTGTAAACTGACGCACACACTCCTGATATCAGCATTCAGTGTTGCCATGCATTTAACATGAACACTGTGGAAGTGCTTATATGAAGTGAACATCCCTACAGGGTTACTCTTTTTTTGTGATTCAACAATTCTAATGAATTTTGACCTCATTTACATCTTCTCTGTGCTGACAGTTCAGAATCTACATGGTTAGTAACTGTTTAGATTGGAAAGCTGCATGAGAGCCCAACAGTGTAACAGAGGAATACTGTAATCCATCAGCTACAGCCTGCATATGCTTATATTACAATATAATACTCTGTTTTATGGAGGGTTACACATTTTAGCAACCTGCATTACTTACAATTATATTCTTCATTTTGGGGTGGGGGAGTGAAGTTGCTTTTATATCACGGCATTTAAATTACATTATTATAATTGTTACACTGATTTTCTAGCATCCAATCTGTGTAATTAAGTCAGAATATGTGTGGTGTTACATGTTAAGGGCAGTTCTGTACAAATGTAAGAGTCTTTACTTGCTCTTGTTTCCATGTGGACTCCTTTCCATAGTTGTATTTGGAAAGTTTTGGAATACACGGCCAACACGAACATGGAGCCTACACCATAGCTTTACAGGTTGTTGAATTGGTACACCATGTTGAGTTGCTTCATTTGCATAAAATTCAGCTACTTATGCTGTAATTTACATGTTATGAATGTTTCCATATTTGCATGTGAATGCATGCCGCTCCGTGCCGGTATGTGGAATTTACTGAATCTAAAACTTTTTCCCGGCAGTGTGTGCATCACGCTGCAATGTACACATGATAAAAATGATCATGCAAGTTTTATCAGACCCCCCCCCCCGAGTGTATGAACTAATGAAAAGTGGAAAGCTATACATAAGGGATAATATACATTGGACTTATAAAATGAATGAGATGAAAAACAGAGATTTATTATTTTGTAATAACTGCTACCTTAAAAATGATAAAAGAAGGAATAAAGGAAACAGGTTTCTCAGATGATTTGCCTACATGAGTTGAAGTAATGGAAAAGGAAGAATATAAGGATAGGCAAAGGTATCATAAGATTGAATGAAAAGGATTTAGATGAGGAAGAAAGAAAAGAAATGGATAGATTATGGGAAGATCATGTAGAAATGAAAATATTTTATGAAAATTGGACTGATTGGTGCTTAAGCTTTAAAGAAAAATATAAAAAGTGCTTTTTAGAATGCCAGATGATGAAAAGAAAGAAAGAAAGGCTGAAATATAGGCTGCTAAGTCAGATAGTATTTAGACACATTAAGAAGTAATAAAATGGTTATGTAAAGGAGAAGGAAATATATGAAATGAACCAAGAAAGGATAAAAAATGTTATATAAGCAAAGGTACTTTTTTACAAGGAAAAACGAAGTGGCTCCATATCTGAGTAAAATGGTAAGAGAAAATGAGAGACTAATAAGAGAACTGGAAATAATGAAGAGGAAAAAGTGAACACGCAAGAAAAATATTTGAAGTAATAGAGCAGTATATTAAAAATACATTTAAGAAGATAGAAACAAAAGAGAGGCAATATGGGAGGTAAAAAAGTAAGGAAGAGAATGATATTATGGAAAAAATATAAGCATAGAAGTGTTTGATGAAATATTAAAAGATACAGATATGGAGAAAGCTAAAGGAATAGATACAATTGAATATCATATGTAGTATAATATGAAAGAATGACAAAAAGTATATGTTGTAGAAGTATTGAATTAGTGGGTAGCAAAAGGGATAAATAAGAAATAAATATGTATTTGGGCCATGACATTCATATGGAAAAAGGGAAAAAGAAAGATATTAGGAATTGGAGACAAAGAGTATTAAATAATACAGATTATAAAATATTTATGAGAATAATATGGAAAAGATTAGGGAAAGGTGTGTATAGGCTGATGGAGCCTATGATGTTTGGAAAAAGGGAAAGAAAGTTAGGATTTACTTTGGATATTAAGAGAGGTAACATATGTATCACAAATATAAAAGTGGAAACTAAATATTGTTTGGAGATATGAATAAAGCATTTGACAAAATACAATATGAGGAATTGCGGAGTATATTAAGAGATTGCAATGTAAGTGATAAAATAATAAAAGTTATAAGATGAGATAATATGAGAATAATATTGTAAAAATACTCTTTAATGGATATGTAAGTTAAGAAATAAGAATATAATGTGGAATAATACAGGGTTGTCCAGCAAGTAGAATCGTATTTGCATTAGTCATGAATGTGATTGTAAATGCAATGAATAGAGAATTGAAAATGGCAAAGTATGGAATAATAGAGGAAATATATGTTCCAGTTATTCCTACTTATGCAGATGACGTAGTTTTAATTACTAAGAATAGGAAATGGATAGAACAAGGAATTAAGGAATTAAATAAGTATTTCAAATATTATTAAGGATAAAAGTAAAGAAATGGGATTTTTGTGTGAATTTGAAGATCTTCACTTTAATGATGAAGAGACAAGGGTTTACTTCATTTGCCCTAACTTCCAATTGACTGGCACCCATTTGACTGACCCCATTTGACTGAAATTTCATTTGACTGACAAGTATTATTGGCAGTCTCTAGAGCACTGTAAGCAAGTAAATGGAATATGTCCCCTTCCCCACTGTAGTACAACCCTGGAGTTAGAATATATAGTTAGGGGATGTGGGGGGCACAGCCTCCCACAATAGGGGGGTGTGGGGGCAAAGCCCCACACTTAATTTCATATTATATTTTGTGGTTTTGCTTTAATATTGCTTAGTAAAACAAAAGTAAGTGGGGGGGCTTTGTCCCCCTACACTCCCATTGTGGGGGGCTGTGCCCCCCACACCCCTAACTATATTTTCTAAGTCCAGGGTCTCACTACAGTTGGGAAGCAGACATATTCCATTAACTTGCCTTACAGTGCTCTTGAGACTGTCAATAATAGTTGGCAGTCAAATGAAGTGTCAGTCAAATGAAATTTCAGTCATTTGGTCTCAATCAAATGGGTGTCAGTCAATTGGAAGTTAGGGCAAATGAAGTAGATCCAGAGACAGATATTCTAGGAATAAAATTTGGGATTAATATGAAGAAGGAACTACAATAGGAAATATTGATACAAAAGCTGAAAGAAATATGTTTACTTTGAAGATCATATAGATTATCATACAAGAAAAACTTATATTTAATTTTGATAGTTAAAATTGCCTATTTAGCAATTGTATACATAATTCCATCAAGTATGAAAAAGAATTGCTATAGACTATATTTTTATTCATATGGGGCTCAAGAATGAATCCTGTGAGGAGAGAAGCCCTGTATATGAAGAAAGAAGAAGGATGATTTTGATTAATAAATCTGATAGCTCATGCAGCTTCAATGAATTTGTATAAAGTGTTATGGGGAATAAAAGAAGAAAATAGAAATATAATAAATGATATATTGAAAATGAAGTACAAAGATGTTTGGGAAAGTTTAAGATATGGTAAAAGATGGAAGAGAATGTTAATAATGTGAATAAAGAATATCAAAACAAGACATTATTATGGAAATTAAAAATAGGAAATGTACAAAAAACAGAAAATATTGGTATGAAAATGGAGGGGGTATGTAACATACCTACTTAAAATTTTCATCAAAACAATAGAAAAATTTACTAAACCAGGCATTCTCGACATTGAGACTTCGCTCTCACCTCATCTCTTACCTTGTTCTCTCTAGCACCCATAGCAACTTCTTTCATGAGATCACTTCTTTACAAACTCAAACTCTTTTCTTCATCAGCCAACAAACTTCCTTCATTATTTATCAAACATGCAGCCAGATCTATAGCATGCTCTGTTTCTATATTTATCAATAGATCAATCCAAAAAAATATAGTACCAGATAGCTGGAAAAAATTCTTCATAATATCCCTCAACAAGAGAGGACATTTTACAGAAGCCTCAAATTACAGGGCTATTTCCATATTATCCCCCTTATCTAAGATACTGGAAAAATGTATACATAGACAAATACTAAACCACCTCTTACAGACAAACCTACTTACACCCACACAGCATGGTTTCTGACCCTCACACAGTACTAACACTTCCTCCTATCTTTCACACACAACATTGCCCAAGCCAGAGATAATAAACTTGTATAAGCTCTATTCCTCAACCTATCAAAGCATTTGATACTGTTTCCTATCCCATCCTCCTAAATATACTTTCCAGCCTATAACTCTCTACCTTCACTACCTCCTGGTTTAACAGCTACCTCTCAAGTTGATATCAGTCCATCAGATAGCAAACCTCCTTCTCCCCTTTCCATCTTCTATCCTGGACCCCCTACTTTTTAATATATTTATAAATAACCTCCATGTCTCCTGACCCACTCTACCTTAATACAGTATGCAGACGATTCCACAATTATTCACACTTCTGACAATATACAAAATCTTCACACTGTCACTCAACAATCTCTGCTGCTAGTAAAACAATGGCTAACTGAAAACAGCCTGCTTCTCAACCCCAAAAAGACCAAGCTTCTCCTTTTCCATCCAAAAGCCTCAATCCAGCTAAAGAAAACTTCACCATCTCATTCATATATAATACAATTACCACCGCTGACTCAAACACCAAATTGCTTGATGTTACTATAGACGAACAATTTGAATTCAACCTACATATTTTAAACTGTATCAAAAAGTCCAATCAAAAACTAGGGCTTCTGTACCACAACAACAAATATATACCTAGCAAATCTAGACCTCTACTAGCTTAAACAATTATTCTACCATCCCTGCTATATGCTGTTCCATACTTACTAACCTCAAAAATAATCTCTTAACAAAACTAGAAAGCAGCTATAACAAGATAACAAGATTCACAGCTAGTAATAGCTACAAATCCCATCATTGTATATCCCTGAAAAGCTTAACATGGCCTGAGCTCCCCCACATGCTTCAAATATCAAACTTCAAATTGCATATAGCATCCTGATTAGCTCCAGCTCCTGCCCTATCCTTCCATACATACTTACACCCTACACACCCAATTTTGATCGCAGAGGCACACAACTAAAAACTTACTTCAGGTAACCAATCCAAACAAAAATATTGGAAAAATACTTTACAGTCTTTCAATTGCATACTCACTATCAAAAGTGGCAAATTCAAAAAACAACTAAAAATTAATTTCCAACATGCATGGAACTGCACTTATCAGGAAATAACCTAATGAACTTTTTTCTTCTGCTGATTAACATATCTACCTGGTATTTCCTATTTAAACTGTCTACTCATATTACTCTCTCTGCAGTTAATACCTATGCTATTAAATGCATATTTAATGTACTGTGTCATGATGTTACTCTGAATTGTAAATTACATATTATATTTTTTTTTATTTTAAAGCATTGCTATATTTCCTTGTATATAACTTAATGCAATCCAAATTTCTCAAACATAGTGTTACTGCATTCTCAAAATACTGCACTTTTGCATTGTAAATACTCCTGTTTTATATTTCTCTTTCTCTGTTTTGTACTACTAAGTATCTTACAACTTGAATTGTTCGTTTTTTTTTTTCTTAGTTTTACTAATTACTTTCCTGGAGCTTTTCTCCTCGGGTCTCTGCTGAAAAAGGGCTATCTTGGCCCAGTCAGACTAACCAAGTAAACACATGTAAAAATAAAATAAATTAATAAAAATAAATGTAATGAGGGAATGCTATTATATTTATCCTTATATTTTATTTATCCTTGGAAAAACTTGGATAATGAAAAAGGAAATGCAATTAAAATAAGACTTATCTGGAGTAAAAAAATGTATGAATGTAAAGACTTTAGGTGGTAGTCAATGATAAGGAAACAGGCCTGTTAAAGCAAATATGGCCTATAAAAGGATTCAAGAGAAGATATGTAACCACTGTAAAGAGACTGAGAAGAAGAAACATGTTTTCTTGAAATGTACAAGAGTGAGAGAATTGTGAGAAAAATTATGAAATTAATGTATTGAATGATTCTAAAATTGTCAAAGATATAAACATGAACATGATAGAGCATGGATGCTATGGTAACAAAAAAAAAACTGCAAAGGAAGTGAAAGAAACGCGTATGAAAGATTAAATTAAATAAAGTATAATGGGAAATGGGTATTTGCTGAAATTTTGAAAAAAAGACATGTTTTTGGGTGTGGAAAATAGAGTTGGGGCAACTGAAATATATGAAGCTATATGATTTTGGAATATGAGATGTAAGCAATTGCAAATAATTTATATGGTTAAATATTGTATATAAAGTAAATAGTGGATATACTTTGATATAATCACTAAAGAACCCCTAGTCTTTTCAATAGGTGCCTTACAATATTTTAAATCCACCTGAACCTCTACCAACTCAGGCAGATGGGCCTAAGTTTAATGTCTTATCAGAAGGGCAACGCAGTCAGGAGTTCAACACCCCCTGAGGCTGTACTGCAGGGTCAGCATTTGATCTGTCTGGTATGGGAATAAAACCCAAACAGCCTTCTGCACCAGTGGCGAGTGGGCTACCTGTTGCACCACTGACACTGCGCAGGTCTACCTTTGGTATCTTGGAAGATGTTCAGATAATTAATCCACATGACAGACCTGCTGCATAGGTTCTTCAGCAGAGCTATAACATAATTATTATAAACTGTGGCTAGATAAGGCTCCAGTCTTTACAATCCATGCTAATAACAAAGATGGCCAATTGATGAGGCAATTTAATCTCTTGCATAAAAGAACCAAAACAACTTTTTTTTTATCCAGACAGCCAATAGTGCTGGTGTCAAACGGCCTTGAATAAAACACTTCAATGGTAGCCACCAACAAAATTGTTTAGTGAAAGGAAACCCTTCACAAAGTCACTCCAACTAACCAGACTTCCAAAAACACCACGCTAATTCTAGCAATGTGGAGCATAAATCCTTTAATACACAGTGAGCGCTTTCGCCATGCGGCTTCTTCAGACTGTTATAACAGTCTGAAGAAGCCGCATGGCGAAAGCTCACTATTAAAGGATTTATGCTCACATTGCTAGAATTAGCGTGGTGTTTTGGAAGTCTGGTTTGGAGTGACTTTGTGAAGGGTTTTCACTAAACATTGTTGGTACCATTGAAGTGTTTATTCAAACGTTGACACCAGCACTATTGGCTGTCTGGATTATTTTCTATCTTATCTGCTGGTGTTACATCCTATGCTCAGGGGCTACATTTGACTTTTTTATACAACTTTTTTTTTATCTCAAAGCTTGTATAGTCATAGGTGTAAGTCTGCCAGTCCCTCAACTGGTGTTTGTTCTTCCTCTCACGATGCTCCCTTCTTCTTATAAAAGAGCTGGCTCATGGTCAAATATAATCCTCTGCAGGGTAATGCACCAGGGCCCCCTGATCCCGGCCATCCAAGTGTCCCATTACTTGGCTGTCTCTTCTGAGCGACCCATTAACACTGCTCATACCTGTCAGTGTGCATATTATTTTCTTTTTTACTTTTACATCTGGCCAGTGATGAATTAATTGTACTTTGGCAATGGGGTGTTTTCAAACCATGCCCCCCACAGACACACACATTTTTTAGGATCACACATAAATGCTTGTGTCTTTGATTTACATTTCTGATTATTTTTAAATATTTCTTGTGTAATACAATAACATTTTAGAGTATATTTTAAATTTGTAGTTTTGAACATTTTTCCAGTAAGCAGTGAAACAAAATGTATGAATCAACACATTTAGAACATTTCAACAATAAAAGGCCACACAAGATGCTGTAATTATAATTTAGCAATACTCAATGATTATGGCCACATCACATGTTTAATTGTGATAAAAATGCCCATTAGTCCATCAAAGACAGACCATTGATTTTTTAACTTTATCAGTTCAGCAAGGTCATTCAGTTTTATCTATAGACATCTCCCAAACCCAGAAATTATAGCTACATAGCCGATAGCATTCTTCTCAAATGTATATGTCAAAAAAATTAAATAACAATAACGATGCCCAAAGACACGTATTTCAAATTTATTTCACACAAACACACAGTAGACAAATTATTACAACTTAATTCACACACATCTATGCATGCACACTGGTCTTCCAAAGCTAGACTGTTTAAAATGACCAAATGATAAGAACATAAGTTACTTTTATCCAAATAGAGCCCCACCCCCAGTAGCAGTTATAACCACTCCATTGGCTAGGTACACCCTTTATTGTTATGAATAAATAAATAAATAACATATACTTTATTTGTATGAACTGCATGAAATTTTATAAAGATCACTAGCATTATACCATAAGATCAGTCATGTGGAGTATATTTAAACAGAAGAGTATTTATTAGAGCATTTAACAGCCTGAAAACATATACACAATCTAACCAGAAGTAGGTCATATGAATAATATCACACTACAAAAATAAATTACTAATGCAGATGTTGCTGCTGGCAAACAACTTTGCATTTCAGTGCTTCTTCTATAAATTCAGTGCCTTGCTGCCCTTGAAGAAAAAATTGTCTATGTTGCATTAAAAATCAGTTTTCTGGTTATATTGCCATAGCATTTCCTAAACTAGATCAACTATGCAATAAGGTACGGCTGGCAAAGAAGGACAAAAGGCTCATAGTTACTAGGTATGCAGCCCTAGAGACCATTAAGAAGCATAGTCTAAGTCCCAAGTTCTTGCAAAGCAGTATCTGGATAATTGACTTGCTCATTGTCATATAGCTTGTAAAGGAAGGTGGAAAATTGAAATACTGCATCCTTGCCACAGGAAACAGCTCATTAACAAGTCAGAGCTTTAGTCTTCCATGCTGCTAAAGTAACAGTGTTTAAAGAAATGCAGAAATCCTTTACAATCCGATCTTGTAGAGACTGTGTCACAATATATGCAGCAATGCCTATGCAACAGATGTTGAAAATCAGATGGTTCTGATAATCACTGCAAAGAATGCAGACTATATGACTTGACAAATGTCAATCCCCATGCACTTGCTGGAGATTGTCAAACAGTTACTGCAAAAATGTATTACTAAAATATATTTCTAGACTATAATATGTGCTACAGGTCTATTATTGATTTAATTCATTCTTTAGTGCAGTGAATAAAGCAAAACAATTAAAGGTAAGTTTGTATTATACTAACTTGAATTATACTAACTTGTATTATTCTAACTTACCTTTAATTTCTGTTAACTGGCTACAATTTCTCTAAATATGAAATCATTGCCATATAAGTTGTATCTATTCTTAACCAATATTTTCACACTATGGGCAGGATTCACGAAGGCTTGCATGGAGTGTAAGAGACGGGCAACACTCCATGCAAGCCTCGCAATCCAGGAACAGCCCTAAACTCCGTGTAAGAGACCAGCTAAAATGTCTATTACACGGACTGGGCGTGGACATGCTAAATACCTCACTTGCAGCCGAAAGGTATGCAAATGAGGTATATTAGCGATCCACGAAGCCGAAAGCAGTCCGTGTAAGAGACGTTTTAGCTGCAGAAATGTACTCAGTTGACAACTGAGTACGTTTCTGCAAATTCCACAACGGAGCCATGTCAGCTCCAAAAAAGGGTGCATATGACTCAGGCAGCATGCCAATGGCCAAATATGTGGCCATTGGCAATATAACCCGATGCCAAAATATTAAAAATATAATTTTTTTTTTCGGCGATCGCCGATGTTTAAACCCAGCGCAGCCCCGCGCAAATGGGCTGCGCTGTATAAAACATGAAAATGAAGGTTATAAACCCACAAATGTGGGTTTCATGCAATACATGGAATGACAATTCAGGGACCAGCAGACCAAAAACAACATGGCCACCGTGTAGTGGTTGCTAAGGGGGGAAGCTGAGTCTAAGACATGTAACTAAGCATTAGTAGGCAATCTCATGTAAATGAAAGTTAGGATACTGAATCTCACAGTCACATAGCGAATGAGCACAGTCTGAGTAGTGTTAGAGATACATAAGGGGGAGGAATAGAGTAGGAGATAGGTGACATCACAGGGGGGAATGGTAGAAAGAAATGCAGTTCATTGGAGGCCAGTGTAACATGACAGATGACAGACCCAGATCATGGAAAGAGGTGTGCCACTAGATAAGTCATGGAAAGTCAAGAAATGGAAGGTGTACACTGTTACTTACACCAAAGCTTCTTGCTGGGCGTGCATGCGCACGTGTGCACACCATGAAGCGCGAGTAGGGCAGTGTGCGTGCATGTAAGGCAGACTGAGCATGTGGGAGCATGTTGGGAGATGTTTAACACTGTTTGTGTGGGTGTGCGCGCGTGTAGGGCAGGCTGAATATGTTGGAGGCTGTTGGCAGATGTGCAACAGTGTTTGCACGGGTGTACGCGCGTTTTAACCCGAATAAGTAGATTCTGAACCGTGTAAGCACGTGTGCGCGCGGGTAAGCCACTGTGAGCGTGTTTCTGATAGTATGCACATTGCTCCCCCTGAGGAAACAGAGTGGAAAAAGGAAGCAACAGAATTAATAGGAAGCAAGCAGGGATAACTGCTGAAGCTAGCAGGTGAAAACAACTAGAAGCAGGCAATTACACAGGCAGAATAGTAGCCCAGCCCAGCACTTAAAACTGTGCAAACAGTAGTGCAGGATGTTTCCCTTAAGAGACAGGAGTAAGCTAATAGAAGTGAAAACTGAAAAAGCTGAACTCAGAGCAGAAATGTTAGGGGCTGCCATAGCTGTCATAATGAGACATAGGCGACTTGCTGAGGGTGGTGACAATGCAGATGGTACCAGACAACCCACAGTGAGGAGACGGAGAAGAGTGTACAGGCCCAGGGTCACCTACCATGGGTTACATGAGCTGGAGATAGTAGAGCGCTATAGAGTGGACAGAGAGCTCCTGCAGCAAATTGTTGAGCTGTGCAGGCCACGCCTCACACACAAAACCAACAGAGGGGAACCCATCCCAGTGGAAACCAAGGTATGTGTTGGCCTAAGAATACTAGCAACAGGTACCTTCCAGAGACCAATTGGCGATATGATGGGGATATCACAGGCATCAGCCTCCAGGGTACTGCACCAGTTCCTGGATGCCATGTCAGCACATGTCAGTGATCATGTATATTTCCCCAATGCCCGTGAAGTATTGGCCAGCAATATGCGTCTCTTCCAGCAAATAGCGGAATACCCTGAGGTAGTGGGTGCAATAGACTGCACGCACATACGCATCAAAGCACCAGCCGGTGAGCGGGGTAGGGCCTACATTAACCGCAAGGGCTTCCCCTCCATCAACTGCCAGGTTGTGTGTGATGCCCAGGGCATAATAATGGATGTGTGTGCTGGCTGCCCTGGGAGTTACCACGATTCCCACATCTGGCATTTGATGCAGCTGTACCAGACATTTGCCAATGGGGACATCCCACATGCACACCTAGTGGGGGATGCAGGTTATGCACTGGAGCTGTGGCTGATGACACCCATCAGAAATGCACACACACCTGAACAGGAACGCCATAATGAGGCACACGCACAAACACGTAATGTATTAGAGCGTGTGTTTGGGCTGCTCAAGTCACGGTTCCGGTGTCTGGACACATCTGGTGGAGCCTTGCAGTACACACCAACTACATGTACCCAAATTGTCATGGTATGTGCTATGCTACATAATATGATCTTGCGAAAACAGCTGCAGCAGGACCAGCATAGGGCCGGGCCAAACAGCCCCCCACCATTGCCAAGGCCATCACAGGCAGAGCGTGACTCGGAGGAGGAACAACCAGAGCCTGCCCCAGTAGGCAGAAGGAGGCATGCCCAGTATGCCCTGGCCTTGGCAAAGAGGCAACGCACAGCACATACACTGGCTCAGTAGAAACCCTGGGAATGATACCCCCTCTGACTCACTCAAATAATAATATGGATGCCTAAAATGACATGACCTACTCACAAACATGTACAGGGAAGTGTAATATGTGCATCCGACAGAGGCAGCCCTGCAGCACAACCTGAGGCATGAATGCCATGTGTTAAGTAATGTAACACCATGTACTATATGCACACATGACCACCCTGACTAACATCCACCCTCATCAAGCATGAAGCCACAAAATGATGATGGGATGATTAAGTGCAATAACTGGCTGAAGTAATGCAGTTAGTCAAAGGGGAGCCAATGTGTTTCAGGCTGGGAAGACATGCGGAGCATGACATGATGCACCACCTGCTAGGGGTGGCATGCACCTATCATGCCATGCCCCATGGATACTGGCAAAGGCTGTCAGCACCCACAGCATGCCCTGAATAGGTAAGTTTCAAAACACAAACCCACCTTCATAGGTTCTACAAGGAATAGGAACCTAGATGTAATGCTACCCAATGACAGATGTATAAACAGCAAGATGTGTGCAGTGTAAACGCACACAGTATGGAGAATGTAGATACCAGTCCTGTAATAGAAAACTGGGTCAAGGCTCACATCAGCACCCTAACACTACCAGGTCACACCTCATACTGTGCTGTACAGCTGCAAAACATGGAACAAGCTACAAAAAGAGGGTGACTAGCAAGAAATGGCAAGGATAACCACACCCCCATGTTGTTACCACAACAAGAAGCAGCATGGATTAGCCATGGTCAAATACCAATGTCTAAAACCGCCTCCCAGTATATAGCCTGCTGCAGACTACTGTCCTAATACCAGGAACTGCACCTGGCCTATGTCGGAATACATGAATATATCAAGCCCCCCAAACCACATTATATTGCTTGACTGAAAATACCCAGACATACACCGGGAGCATTATACTAGCACCAACACAGTAGGAGACAATTACCCAGATTCCATAAACCAAAATGCCCAGGAACAATGTACCACTCCCCCAAGAGGGGTAAGCATACTGGATGTGATAATCAGCAACATGTGTACTGGATGGCAAGATGAGAAGTGTACCCCTCACTGGTAAGACCAGACCATAGAGTAATCACACTGGATATACACATCCTGACCCCAGTCTCTGGCCAGAATACCACAGTGAAAAACATGTGTAAAGCATAGGTTGCAGCCCTCAAAACCCATGTTGAATCCACAAAAGGCCCTGTGCAAAGTGCAGAATATTGGACACATCACAGAATATGTTATACAGGCATTCCATGAACACAGCCAGGAATGCTTGGAGCATGCAATCACAAATAACAACAACACACAATGCCATACACACAGGCATCTGGCATGCTGGACTCCAGCCATTACCAAACCATGCAAGAGAATGAGGAAGCTACCACATGATAGAGCAAACATAAAAAGGGAAGTAATAACTGACCAGTAGTATGGCAATAACATATGTCCACACATACAATCCAGTAAGTCCAGCCACAACAAGTAGAATCTGTGAATCCAGAAGCAATGTGACACCTGGCCCAAGTACACAGACAACCCACAACTCCCCCCAATAAATACAAATATATGTGATAGATGCATCCATGTATCCAAACCAGAGGTTGAGCTCCACCAACTCAGTACTGTCAAAACTAGTCAGGAGGAGAAGGTAACCACATACACCACAAACCCAGTCCCACATAGACCTACCACAACTGTAAACTAAACACATAAACACAGACAAATATTTCTGGAGGCCTTAATTACAAACACACCACACCAACAGAAGCCTCCAAAGCAGATCACAAGCAACCACAACCTTCAAACATAGCACATGCAATGAATAGTACACAAAGCTGGTGTGCCAAATAGTCACAGGCCAGAAGGAGAAACAACATGCCTGATACAGTCGTAATAGGTGTCTGTATAGGCAGACACACTGCTGTCCCACTCACCAGACTGAACAAGGGAAAGGGTAGAGTAAGCTGCCTGTAGGCTGCCACAAAATGCCACATAACACAAGTACGCAGGTCACCCCAAAGCAAGCAGAAATATGATGCACTCAATGTCCATGCTGGTGGAAATACCTGAGATGTACCTCCATGGTCAACATGAAAAGAGACATGGATGGTCCCTCTGAATATGTACCCCAGGGCTGTATGACACTGGCTGTGTGCAGCATCCAACCCTCACCAAGAATGATGTCACAGTACAAACACAGAATGCTCATGTTTAACAGCTGGCACAGTTACAGCTGTCAGTCCAAGAGGGTCTAATGTCTGTCTGCTTGAGATGTCAAGCATGACAAGCCATGCTGCTGTTCCAGGGATGGCTTGCAGCTGTTACCCGTGTGCGTCTGGATACTGGATAAGGCCTTTGCCGCCTCCATAGAGCCGTATGTAGGCAAGGCCGAAAAGACTACCCACCACCCTAGAAAATATAAGTGGTAGGAAACATAAGGGTAATGCTGACCAATGCCAGATGTGTAAACTGCAATATGCATGCCCCTGAGACACTTCCCATTATGGAGAGCATCGATGTCTGTGCCGTGACAGAAGCCTGCTGCAAGCCTAGTGATAGCACACCAGCACTACTAGGTTATACCACATATCATGTGTTATGGCCCCAACATCTGCACCAAAACATCAAAGGAGGGGGAGTATCCATATGCAGCACAGACACCCATATTGCCAGGTAACTGACAATGCACAAAGCAGCGAAGACCACCCATGTGCACATAACTGTAGTCAAAACTGCTGTACAGTCTGTAGCATGCGACAGACCACACTCTCAGACACAAGAACTCCACCCAGACATCCGAAGACACTGGACAGTATGAATGTCCCACCAAATACCAGACAAGGTACACACAAATTACCACATAGGTGTCAAACCATTATGTATGCAAGGAGTAATCAGGGACCTAGGGACACAGGTCGACATTAATCTGTCATGTGACACCCACAATGCCAATGTGGCTATGAAGATTATCGATATTGGACACCGTATCATGAAAGGATTCACATCAACATCAACAGAAGTCACTGTGCCACTGTACTGTTCCCTTATCAGACCCATAATCTAGTACAATGACTCATATGGGATGTACCGTACGTGACAGCTGCAGTTCGCAAGACCTCATAGTTACCCCACCAACAGGATAAAGGGTGTGAAATATATGTCATATGCTGCCTGGCTGTAGACACCCCAGCTGACTGCAGTCACACACTGCCTACACAGAGACATTGTATGTCTGTTGTACAAGGCCATGTTCAATACAGGAGTAATGGACATGCTCCACCACAGGAAATCAAAGCCATTGGAGCTGTGAGAGTCACAGATGTCAGCCTCAACACATAATGAAATAAGATGTGCTGGAGGGACAGATACATAACCCAGAGGCTCCCCACACCCAGAAATAGGATCCCAATCCATGGTAGGCAGAGCCCCTCACTGACACCCCTCAACAGGAATATTGCCAAGTGGATGGATGACCGTACATGTATACTGGGGGTCCTCACTGTGTCACAACCAGACAGAGGCACAGTGAAGAACTTCATAAATGGCCATAATTGAACATAGCAAGGGGTGGTGAAAGACACACACACTCTGGCTAGGCTTACTAATGGCCTAGGGTGTATAGCCTAGTATGAACCCATGAATCTATGAAGATACAAAACGTACAGGACACTAAGGATAATCACAAGGGTTACCCAACTGATGGTAGGAACCATGTTGGGCATCCACAGATATGCTCCGAATCACACAGATATTACAAACAACATACCAAACACACACGCATATTGCTAACATACAACCTGTCAGGTGCATTGCAAACACCCCGCCCCCGAGTGCAAAATACCTATCCCAGCAGACTGATGGTCCCCTGACATTGCAGATGCCAAGGTAACAGCCATCATCTGCAAAGCAGAACACACAGCAGCAAAGGTATGTGATGGTGTCCTGTGCTGAGGCCAACATGGAGTCCAAGAATAATGGAATGCCAAATCACACTACTGCCCAATGTCAGCCATACCACAGGATATGTACCCAAAGAGCAGTGTACAACAACAGTGATCCATCACAACAAAGGTGTTGCCTGAATGGATACTCCAAACTACCACCCCAGGATCCTGACAAGCTTGTTCTGCACAGCTATGGAAAGGATCAGTATGTACCGCAGACAGAAGGCTATTGTGGACCTACTGATACTAGACCCTACACAGTGTGGCAGTCGTAACTGCAGAACCTTCCCCTAAACATGTCTGACTTATTTGAAGCAGTCATTAAGGTCATTGATGAGGGCAATGTGGTCCACACAGCGTAGCTGGACCGTGCACATGCTTCTAGACAATAACATATGAGTTCAGTAGCTTAAATATATACCCCTATGTCAGTAGAGGGGTTGCAAACCAGACCAAGGATAGAACTGACATGGTCAGACATGCCGCATCCATGTCAGACTACAAAGCAGATATGAGTGGCATCCCACAAGGCCTGGTCTTGGCCCCTCCCCCCGTTCTGTATATATGTCCCATAGGTATAGGCCAACATGGAAGGACTGTGACTGAACATGTATGCAGAAGAGTACAAACAGCCCACCATATCCGACCCCCAGCTGACACAAGCAACCCACAAAAGGGCCACCTACAAACAGACAACTGTAGCCATAGCCATGTCAGCAAGCTAATTGCAGAACTGTGTATAGACAACCACCGTGGATATACAGTAAGTGCCCACAAATTACCACACAGGTGTTAACCCATGAGGTACCTAACATGTAATGTGAGACCTGGGTACAAAAGGTGATAGATATCCTGCACTGGACAAACATGTGGCTGTAGTGTTCGCAGAAACATGTACCATATACCCACCCAAACATGAAGGTTGACAGATGTAGATAAGGGGAACTCACTGTGGCTCTGCAGTCATCCTCCATCAGCGTCACAACTGACTACAATAGCCCCTGTGGGATATACCACAGCAGACAGCTCCATCAACTGTAAAGTCCACAACAGTACCCCACCAGGGGTAGTAAAGAGCATGAACAGATGCCATGTGTTTCCTGAGTAAACAAACTGCAGCCCCACACACCGCCATACTTCCCAGCTACAGGAAAGCTGTGCCTGATGTATGAAGCCATGTCCAACCTGAAATGAATGAACATGTTGCACCTTGTACAATCTGAATGGCAGTGAGCTATGCACATGAGAGACCTGAACCCCAGCACTGACATACATAGGACAAGCTGTACAGAATGATCCATAACACAGAAGGCACCCCCACTCTTCAGTAAACTCCTGGTACAGGTCAGCCAGAGAGTCACATATCAACACCCCTCAAGAGGAATCCTGATGAGTGTATGGGAGATGGTAGGCTAACCCTGGGTATCACTGTTATGTCAGAGGTAGACGGAGGCACAGTATACTAACCATGACATATGTCATGGCAAACTCCAGTTACAATGTGTGTCGAAGGACAAACACACCCTGTGACTAGCATCAGAAATGGCCTAGGGAACATCGCTAGTGTTTGCCAATGTCCACCCATGTTGTGGAATACACTAGCAATGTTGGACGAGCCTAGTGTAGGTAGTCCATATCTGAACATATTGCAACATGGTCATATGTGCACAACTGGCCCCTACACAGTCTGTTGTGCTCACTATGAAGATGTCAAGCAGTCGTAGGACTAAAGCCCAGGATACTGTCCACCACAGTGAAAGTACTGAACCAGTACACTATACGGTACTACAGTGTTAGGTCATTATGAAATATGTTGAGAACTGTCTGTAAAGTATCCCATGCAATCCCTGCAGGCACAGTATAATCCCTGTTGTGGCAGACACGAAGCAGTTGGCCAGTTAGTACACAACATGACACCCAACACACAACCATAAACGTGAGATATTGTTGAAGTTCACACACACCCAAATATGTGGTGGACTTCAGAGTGCAACATATGGAAAGCTCACACTGGGCATGATCGCACACTGTGATAAATGAGGCATATGTCAGACAACATTCCATGGAAAGGCTGAACTGGTTATGCTCACACACTTAGGCCATATCTCCATTTAGCAGTTGGCCACACATATCTTGTATTTGTACGTGTCAGTCCAGGAACCAACCACAACACAGCAATCAGCCCAGTGCACACAGTAAATGACTACAGAGACATAAGTGATATAGTGGATCGCCGTCATATGCAAACATCTTCCACAGATACACAAGTTGGTCATAGGAACAGGGAATGCTATGGCAATAAAGACCTGCAAACAGTAGAACAGCACAACAAATATTGTGCATCCGACAATTGAACATATGGGTGTAGAGGTCAATACTAGGCTTGTTGCCCTAGGGAATGACAGCTCAGCCAGAGTGTGCTTGGCATCTGCATCCCCAGGACAGTAGGCTACTGTGCCACTGTAAAGTAGGTCACAGAAGGCAACATGTGAGGCTAGTGAGCTGTGCCTCTGTCAAGCAGGGGCACTGTGGAGGTCCCAGGGATTGAATGTGCTAAGCCACAGCCATGTTGTCGGTGTGTGCTGTGAGAGGGTTGCTGAGGATCTCTGACAGTAGGTGTCCGTCAATAACAAACTGAGGGGAGCCCTATCTGCATTCTCTGGACGATTCCACTGTCAACACTGTGTTGTAATGAGTATGTGTGAATGAAGTGCCATGCCGGAACTGTTCACAGATGTCCTCCCTCTGTGGGATACAGCTCTGCAATGTATTAGGTCACTCTGTCTGTTGTACGGTGCATATATGGCTGGTGTACAGCTGACAGGTGTCTTGTTATGGAGCAGTCATGGGTATATGTGGGATAGCATGACCAATGCAAACTGTACACATGCTCATAGAATGCAATTGTCAAGGATTATGCTGAGTGGCCAGTATAGTCCTCCAGCATGGGTCCTCTGAAGTCGTCCACCCCAGTCTACACAAGTGTAGAGTCTGCTTGTGCTAAATACAGTTTGTGTGCAGTGACAACCTTGCCTGGGGGTGGAGATGGGATATGGATGTCCAGGGAAAGGTGGGTATGGTCAGATATCAACAATGGTGGTCTACCTCTGGTGTGGAATTGTGAGTACCCACGTTGCAGATGGACAGGTGCAATATGTATTCCCCCATGTGGCTGTGGTGTGTGGTTCTGCCATAGCACATGGACCCACAAATTGTAGTGGCTGTAGGGTAAAGTGGTAGAGACCTGAGTAGTTCTCACACACAATATGCCTGTACCTGATGTTAACAACTGAAATGGTGTATGTGAACACCTGCATATCCTGGCACTGTTCCCAGGGAAGCTAAGTGTGTGTCCTGGATGTGGGTGTGGTGTTCTGGACTGGTTGTGTTGTGTATTACAGGTCCTGTGGTCCCAAAGCATGGTATAGAACATAACCTGCCATTGCAATGTGCATATCTGACCCTGACGTAGGTGGCTGCAAATGCATATATATGCTATCCCCCAGCTGACAGGTAGTACTACATGTACATACCTCTGTAGAAATAAAGATGTCAGCACCCTATAAATACTACAGGTGCAGAACAGATGCCCTATAATTCGGATAGTGCGATCTGCTAATGCGTCTCCCTCAAGTGTCATATTATAGTTAGGTAGGGGTTCAAATGCTCAGAGTGTGTGTATGTGGGTGAGTGGGGTTTGTGTGCGTGAAAGGCTGTGAGAGGGAAGTGTCCCTTTTGGCAACTGGGAAAACACACTACAGGATGCACATTCCCCTTTCTGTGGGTGGGTGAGTGGGGTTTGTGTTTGTGAAAGGCTGTGAGAGGGAAATGTCCCTTTTGGCAACTGGGAAAACACACTACAGGATGCACATTCCCCTTTCTAAACACTGATGATGTCAGCACCCTATAAGTACAGCATGAGAAGGGAAACCTCCCAGTAATGCGAATTGCATGCTCCGCTAATGCATCTGTCTCAAATGTCATGACATAGTTAGATAGGGGGTTTGAATCCTGTACATGCTTAGTGTGTGTGTAGGGGGTTAGTGTGTGTTCAAGACTATTTGAAAGAAGTATCCCTTTTGCCTACTAGGAGAATATACTACAGGATGCACATTCCCCTTTCTAAACACTGATGATGTCAGCACCCTATAAGTACAGCAGGAGAAGGGAAACCTCCCAGTAGTACGAATAGCGCGCTCCGCTAATGCATTCATCTCGAGTGTCATAACATAGTTAGGTAGGGGTTTGAATCCTGCAAATGGCAAGTTTGGATGAGGGGGGTTAGTGTGTGTGCAATTTTGTGTGAGGGAAATGTCCCTTTTGGCAACTGGGAGAACACACTACAGGATGCACATTCCCCTTTCTAAACACAGATGATGTCAGCACCCTAAAAGTACAGCAGGAGAAGAGAAGCCTCCTAGTAATGCAAATAGCACGCTCCGCTAATGCGTTCATCTTGAGTGTCATAACATAGTTATGTAGTGGTTTGAATCCTGCAAGTGTGTGTGTTTAGATGAGGGGGGTTAGTGTGTGGGCAATTTTGTGTGAGGGAAATGTCCCTTTTGGCAACTGGGAGAACACACTACAGGATGCACATTCCCCTTTCTAAACACAGGTGATGTCAGCACCCTATAAGTAGAGCAGGAGAAGAGAAGCCTCTCAGTAATGCGAATAGCACACTCTGCTAATGCATTTTTCCCGAGTGTCGTAATGCAGTTAGGTAGGAGTTTAAAACCTGTAAATGACATGTGTGTGTGTGTTTGGATGTGGGGACTCTGTGTGTGTGCAATTCTGTATGAAAAATATGTGCTTTTTTGAAATCAGGGGATCACACTACATGATGCACATTACCCTTTCCAAACAGTGATGATGACAGCACCCTATACATACAGCTTGAGAAGAGACATCTGCCAGTACTCAGAATAGCGCAACCTGCTGCAGCGTCAATCTCAAGTGTCATAATATATTTAGGTAGGGGTTTGAAACCTGCAAGTGTTTGGATGTGGGGAGTTTGTGTGTGTGGATTTCCGTATGAAAAACATGTTAGTTTTGGCAATCAAGAGATCACACTACCTGATGCACATTACTCTTTCAAAATACTGATGTTGTCAGCACCCTATAAGTACAGCCAGAGAAAAGGAACGATCTAGTAATCCGAATAGTGCACTTTGCTAATGCGTCTCTCTCACGTGTCGTGATTTAGTTAGGTAGGGGAATGAATTCTGCAAATGGCAAGAGTGCGTGTGTGTGTGGGGGGGTAGTACGGTGTGTGTAAATGCAAGTGTGAGAGAACAGATCCTTTTGGCAAATACTACAATACACCAGATGCTGCATATTCCCCCAGTAAACACAGGGGATGTCACCACACTATCAGCAAGGCCAAACAGGGCTAGTTGGCTAGTAATGCCAATAGTGCGCTCTGCTACTGTGTCTATTACCATTGTCAGAGTACAGATAGGTATGTTTTGGTAACCCACAATTGCCACGTGTGGTTGTGTCACAAAGTATGACATTGTGTGGGTCTTTGTACATAACAATGCATGCCATTGCCTAAACCAGCAATGGCATTGCACACATGATGTATGTGTGTGACACATACACATAAATACCTGTGACCTGTAGTTACCATGTCTGACACATGCCTCGAGTGGATAAATGGTATTTGCAATGTATACCATAGGTTCATAGGTTCATACTAGGCTATCTGCACTAGGGCATTTATAAGCCTAGCCAGAGTGTGTGTGGCTTTCACCACCCCTTAGGATGAGAATACTATACCCATTAGTTTGCTGTGCCTCTGTCCAGCAGTGACACAGAGATGATTCCCGGGGTAAACCTATGATCTCCCATCCACTCGTCAAGATTTCTCTTGAACAGAGTCAGTGAGGGGCTCTGCCTCACATGGACTGGGATTCTGTTCCATAGTGTAGGGAGTCTCTGGGTGATGAATCTGTCCCTCCAGCACGTCCTATTTATATCCGTGTTGAGGTTTAAGTCTCTTGCTCTCGTGGCTCTGGTGGATTTGGATGTTGTGAGGTGGAGCATGTCCAGTAATTCCGGGTTGGACATGGCCTTGTATGTCAGGCACAGATCACCTCTGAGCAGACGGTATGCGACTGAATAGAGCTGGAGTTTCTTCAGTCGGGCAGTGTATGACATATGCTTGAGCCCCTTTATCCTTTTGGTGAGGAACTTTTGGGGTCTTTCCAACTGCTGCAGGTGTCGGGTAAGGTACATTCCGAATGGGGCGTTGTACTCAATCATTGGTCTGATAAGTGAAGAGTACAGGGGTACAATGACCTCTCCTGATCTGGATGTGAATCCATTCATGATCAGGTGGGCAATGTAGAAGGTCTTCCTAACCACTTTGGCAATGTGAGTGTCAAAAGAGAGGTTACTGTCAACTTGGGTCCCCAGGTCCCTGATAACTTATTTCGTGTTTAATGGATTACCACCTATGTGGTAATTAGGGGTTACCTTGTTTTTCCCAAAGGGTATGACTATACATTTTTTGGCATTTAGCTTGAGGCCATGGCTCTGGCACCAATTATCCATTTCTATGAGACCTCTCTGGAGGATGTCTGTGTCTGATGGAGTGTCAATTATGGTGCCCAGTTTGCAGTCATCTGCAAATTTTGACAGCCAAAATCCCCTTATGTTTGCCTGCACTTCAGAAAAATAAATGCCGAACAAGAGGGGGCCCAGGACTGAGCCCTGTGGGACACTGCTCGTGACCAGCTTAGAGTCTGACATGGCACCAGCAACTCTAACCCTATGGGTTCTGTCCTTGAGCCAGTTTGCAACCCATCTTGTGACATATGGGTTTACATCTAAGCTGGTGAGCTTTTCTATGATGCCTGAGTGGGGTATTGTGTCGAACGCTTTTGCTAGGTCAAGGTAGGCTGTGTGAACTGCCTTACCCTCATCAATGGCCTTAGTGACTGTTTTGAAAAAGTCGACCAAGTTCAAGAGGCAGGATCTGCCCTTGACAAAGCCAAATTGGGTAGGATCCAGTGTCTGTAGGTCCCCAGTGTCTTTATTTATGAGTTCCATTATGATCATCTCCATAGCTTTGCAGACAAGGCTCGTCAAGCTTATGGGGTGGTAATTTCCAGGGTCCGTAGAAGCACCGCCTTTGTGGAGTGGGACCACAGTTGCCGTACGCCATTCTTTGGGTACGTATCCTGTAGTAAGGCTAAGATTAAACAGCAGCCTTATGTGTGGGTTTAGTTCCTCATTGAGTTCGTGTAGCACACAGCCGGGGACACCGTCCGGTCCCATTGATGCTGTGTTTTTGCTTTAGAGAGCAGCTCTCACCTGGGCATCTGAGATGTTTGGGAGGCTAGACTCTGGTGGGATAGATATTTCTCCTTTTGGGGGGGGGGGGGAATTTGCACTGAACCTGTCTGCCAGTATGTTGGCAATGTCTGTGGGTTCAGTGATTTTTGTATCATTTTGGACTAATTCTGAGCATATCTGGGAGTTTCCACCCAGGTTTCTAACATAGCTAAAGAAGGCCTTATGATTGTCTTTTGTGTCTTTAGCGATTTTTCTCTCAAAGTTGGCCTTGGATGATTTTATGAGTGATCGTAGTTTTTTGCTAGTATTGATCAGAGATGCCTTCACTTTTAGGGATTTTGCTCTGTCATGTAGTAGCTTTCTCCTCTTGTTGTAGAGTTTGTTTATGGCTGGGGTCCACCAGACCGGGCGCCTGCCTTTGGTGGAAAGGGTCTTGATTTTATTAGGGATTGCTTGATCCATACATTCCTGGAGGTGCTCGTAGAAGGCATTTGTAAGGGTTTCAGCAGCGTGGGTTGTGGTTTCCACTGGCTCGGGGCCTTGAAGGATACCACTCAGTCTTAAGAAGTGTGAAGTTTGCTTTTGAGAAGTTCTTCACTGTGGTCTTTTTGCTGGGGTTGGGGTGGGATGTGGATCTCCAGTGAGATTAATTTATGGTCTGATCTCACCAATGAGGGATATACTTCGGTGTGGAGCATTTTGTCCCCATGTTTGTGATGATCAGGTCTAGTATATTTTCTCCTCTTGTGGGAATGGTGACTAGTTGTTCCATAGCATTTGAGTTTATGAACTTCAGGAACCTTTGGGCTAGGGTGTTGGGGCTTGAGTAATGTTCCCAGTCTATGTTTGGGTAGTTGAAGTCACCCAATATGATGGTGTTTGGAGAGACATTCATACTCTCCAGTGTCTTCAGGAAGGCTGTGTGGGTTTCCTGAGTTTGAGAGGGTGGTCTGTAGCATGCTACAAACTGTAGGGAAGTTTTACCTATGGTTAATTGCACCTGGATGGTCTCCAATGCTTTGTGCATTGCCACTAACCTGGAGGTGTGGGTATCCTTTATGAATATGGATACCCCCCCTCCTTTTGTGGTTCGGTCCGGATTTTGGGGCCGGAACGCATGATATGCAGTATAACCTGATAGTGCTGGGGTGCTCTCAGGAGCCTTGAACCAGGTTTCAGTCACAGCACAGACATCGATGTTCTCCATACTGAGGAGGGCTTCGAGGGCGTGTATCTTGAGGTTTAGACTTCTGGCATTGAGCAGTATTACCCTTAGTTTTTTTCCATTTTTGTTTTCTAGGGCGGTAGGCTTATCATTTGAGCCTTACCTAAAAAAGGAACTATGGGGGTGGCAAGAGCCTTTGCCAATATCTGGAAGCCCAGGGGTGACAGGTGCAAGCCGTCCCTTGCGAAGCAGCATGGCTTGTCAAGCATGTCATCCCAGGCAGACAGACATTGGATTCCCTTAGAATGACACCAGTAATTAAGCCAATTATTAAAGCTGATCATTTTGTCTCTGTATTGTGGCATCATTCTTGGTGAGGGTAGGATACTGCTCAGGGTCAGGGTCATACCGGCCTGGGCTACATAATCTGAGAGCTCCTCTATGTCTCTTTTCATGTAGTCCAGGGAGGTACGTCTCAGGTCGTTCACACCGGCATGGACAATGACTGAGTCATACTTGTACTTGCTGTGGAGTGACCTGAGTGCTTGTGTTATGTGGCGGATTCTAGTGCCTGACAGGCAGCTTACTGTGATCTTTTCCTTGTTCATTCTGGTGAGTGGGACGTCAGTGTGTCTGACTATGGAGTCACCTATAACAAGTGTGTCTGGCATTGTGTTTGGCCTTAAGGGCTGTGACTGTTTAGCACACTGACTTTGAGAGCTATGTGTTGCATGTCTTATGTCTTGAGGTGGCAGTTGCTTGGGTGTCTGCTTTGGAGGCCTCTGTAGTTTTTGTAGATTTTTGATCAGTGCCTCCGAGTGTGTCCTTGTGTGTTTATGTGTTTGTTTTGCAGTTGTGATAGTTCTATGTGAAACTGGGTTTGTGGTGTGCGTGGTTTCCTTCTCCTCCTGTCTGGTCTTGCCAGTCCTGAGTTGAGAGAGCTCAGCCTCCAGTTTGGCTATATAGTTGCATCTCTCACATGTATTTGTGTTTTGTGGGAGAAGGAGTGGGTTGTCTGTGTACATGAGGCAATTGTAACATTGCCTCAAGATGCCAAGATTCACCAGCTGAACAGGAGAGAACGCTAGCAACTGACCCTTCGACATGCTAGAAAAAGTGAAAAAGTTTGCTGTGTAACTGAGTCAGAAGGGACCTATAGGGAAATGGGTACTCAAGGGGATTCTAGGCTAATGTAGTACTTTGTTTAGTATATAAGTACTTTACCTATATAAAAATGCTTTAGGAGCAAGTGCTGAGCTTTTGAGACAGAGAATAGACTGTTTAGATTGCAAGTAGAGAAGTTTTAAGGGAAAAATTGAAGAGCAGACTTTACGGAGCCAGAAATAGTTTAACCTTGTTTAACCGGCGCTGCCCGATGGTGCTCTATGGGCAACTCCGCGCTAAATCACGCAAAAGCGTGTTAAAGCGGGCTTTATAGCAGGGAGTTGAAAAGAGCTAGGAATTGACCCAAAATGGCCAATAGACTACAATTTTCTGGCTGGAACCACTGCTCTAGGGACAAATAGGCTGCTCAGTGCTCCCCACTCCCACTGGTGAACAAAGAAGCTTCCCTTTATCCAAATAAGGATACGGAATAGCACAGGAACCAAGCCAAAGCCCAGAGATCAGCAAACTCTGAAGACTGGACTATTCTAGTTCAGTAAGGTGGGAAAACAAGATTTTTTTTGCAGAAAACAGAGGAAAAACAGACAGTAAATGCTATAAATGCTTTTAAACGGCTAGCGCACTTGAGTGTGTTAGCCTACAGGTAAAATTAAGCAACAAATAACTTTTTAAAGGTGCAAAACAGTTAATCAACACAAAAACAGTTTAAATAGAATGCAGAGCTGTACAAACAGGTGAAAATGCAGTCGCTAAGCAGTAAATAATCAAAAAGCCAGAAAAAAAAATACTTAAATCAGGAAAAAGTCACTCTTTTGCTCTCTGCTGCTTGTAGAACTCTGCAGGACACCACAAGGAGCGGTGCTGAGTTGAATACAAGCGAAAAAGCGCGCTAAAGCGGCTTTATTACAGGGGGCTGAAAAGAGCTAGGAATTGACCCAAAATAGCCAATAGACTGCAAGTTTCTGGCTGGAACCACTCCTCTAGGGACAAATAGGCTGCTCAGTGCTCCCCACTCCAACTGGTGAACAAAGATGCTTCCTTTTATCCAAATAAGGATATGGAATAGCCCAGGAACCAAGACAAAGCCCAGAGATCAGCAAACTCTGAAGACTGGACTATTCTAGTTCAGTAAGGCGGGAAAACAAGATTTTTTTTTTTGTTTTGGTTTTTTTTTTGTTTTTTTCTTTTTTGCAGAAAACAGAGGAAAAACAGACAGTAAATTCTATAAATGCTTTTAAACGGCTAGCGCACTTGAGTGTGTTAGCCTACAGGTAAAATTAAGCAACAAATAACTTTTTAAAAGTGCAAAACAGTTAATCAACATAAAAACAGTTTAAATAGAATGCAGAGCTGTATAAACAGGCGAAAATGCAGTCGCTAAGCAGTAAATAATCAAAAAGCCAGAATAAAATACTTAAATCAGGAAAAAGTCACTCTTTTGCTCTCTGCTGCTTGTACAACTCTGCAGAACACCACAAGGAGCTGTGCTGAGTTGAATACAAGCAAAAAAGCGCGCTAAAGTGGGCTTTATAGCAGGGGGTTGAAAAGAGCTAGGAATGACCCAAAATGGCCAATAGACTACAAGTTTCTGGCTGGTACCACTCCTCTAGGGACAAATAGGCTGCTCAGTGCTCCCCACTCCCACTGGTGAACAAAGAAGCTTCCTTTTATCCAAATAAGGATATGGAATAGCACAGGAACCAAGACAAAGCCCAGAGATCAGCAAACTCTGAAGACTGGACTATTCTAGTTCAGTAAGCCGAGAAAACAAGATTTTTTTGTTTTTTTGTTTTTGTCTTTTTTGCAGAAAACAGAGGTAAAACAGACAGTAAATGCTATAAATACTTTTAAACGGCTAGCACACTTGAGTTTGTTAGCCTACAGGTAAAATTAAGCAACAAATAACTTTTTAAAAGTGCAAAACAGTTAATCAACACAAAAACAGTTTAAATAGAATGCAGAGCTGTATAAACAGGCGAAAATGCAGTCGCTAAGCAGTAAATAATCAAAAAGCCAGAAAAAAATACTTAAATCAGTTATAGCAAATACAGTTATAACAAATGCTCTGAAATATACTGTATGTTTCCAAAATGTTTGAGAAGGACAGTCAGAACACAAGAAGGTTCAGGCGAAAGAGAGAAAAGAAAAAAAAAAAAAAAAAAAAGTTTTGTTTTATTTTTGAAAGGGAAAAAGGAGGAACAGAAGGCCTTATTAAATGTTTTCTCTGTATTAGGCAGAATGAGCTAATGACACTAGACTGGGAGGTGTGTCACAGCAGGGGCGGGCAACTGCAAAGCCACCAAGTATAAGAGGGTGGGACAAAATAGCCTACAGACAGCAAGCACTAGAGAGACAAATGAAAGTTTTTAAACAGATAAGGATTTTGTGAAGATACTGAATAGACAAAGTGCTTTATATATATTAAATTTTAAAAACAGTAATCTGTAAAAATAATCAAAAAAAAAATCAAGATACTTATATTTTGAGCTCACTTGCTACCAATATGACTGTGTCTTACTGTGCAGGGTCCGCATGCGATATGTGTCTATACAGTGTGGGTGTATATGGTAAAATACCTACAGCAGGGGATACACATCTGGTCTGGGCCATATAGTGTACATGTAGTCGATGTACAGGTGCTGCATGTTCCCACCTGTTGTGGTAGTGGTAACATAACATTCCACTGCAATTCAGTGACCACATGCTGTGAACCCTTCAACTAGTGTGTTGTAGCTACAGTAATGCTCACGCACAATGTTTGGCTGGATGCAGTCCAGCCATATAAACACAGTTCTTGAGACTGTCATATTGCCAGTGTTGTTATGGAGGATAGGTGGTCTTCCTGTGTATGGGAGGGTTGTGTGTGCCAGGCTATGAACCAGATGGCAGTCCGACACACTGTTAGCTGCACATGATTAGGCCCTGATGCTTTGTGCTGTGCCAACATCCTGGAGGTGTGTGTATCTGTGGTACCTTGGGATACCATCCCCCTGTCCATGTGTGATACATGTGTAGGGGACGACAGGCATGGAATGGGGCATAACCTGTCAGTGATGGGTAACACCTGTGAGCCATGAATCAGGAATCTGGTACTGCACAGACATTGCAGTTCACCGTGCTGAGGACAGTGTCGGTGCATGCCTCTTCCGGTATACACTGCTGTTGTTGTGTAGCAGCACTGTTAGTGTCCTAACCTGTGTGATACCCACGGAGGTGGCTATATAAACCATGTCCTGCAGCATAAGGCAGTATGTGTGTACCAAGGAGCTTTGCCATTATACATCGGGCCATGGGTGTCACGTGCAAGATGACCCTTGCACATCATTGTGGCTTCCCTAGCATGTAAGCACACGTTGACAGCCAGCGGATACCCTATGAATGACAGTGGAGACTGAGCATAATGTAGACATACAACACCCTTCCCACATACAGTGGTAGCATAACTGGTGAGGGTATGTTGGCAACCAAGATCAGGCTCATACTGGCCTGTGCCACATGCTGAGAGATCCATTCTATGTTCCCTATCATGTAGTCCAGGGAGGTATGTCTCAGGTCAGCCATACTGGCATGGTCAATGAGTGAGTCATATGTGTCCATGCCTCTGACTGACCTGTATGCATGTGTTCTGTGGTGGACCATAGTGCCCCTGGGGCATATCACTGTGACCTTCACCAGATACAGCCTGTTGAGTGGGACCCCAGTGCAGCACCCAAGACAGGTACCTGACACGTCTGTAGCAGGTGTGTTGTGTAGCCCTACAGGCTGTGAGTGTGTGGCACAGGGGATGTGTGTGCCATGTGTGGCATGTACTCTGTTCCGACGGAACATATGCCTGTGTGCCAGCTGCGGAGGTTTGTGATGCTCAGGCAGGATGCTATTCTGAGTCCCCACGTATGCCTCAGTGTGTTCAGCATGCTGTCAGTGCATGTCAATGTCTGACTTGTATTGTAGTCACTGTAATATATTTTATTTATTTATTTATTTATCCTACATTTGTTGACCGGTATAGTCCGACTGGATGCATGTCCATTTCCAGGGGAGGCCCGGGGAGAAAAGCTACAAGGGTAAGCAAATACAGCATTCCATAATACCAGCAATACATATTACAAACAGATTATTTACAGAGATTACAATAGTAAGCAAGTTAAACATGTTCCACAGGTTAATGTTAGTCCTGAGCACAAGTCAGGATTAAATTAAATTACACAGTAAACTGGTTAACAGATTTTACAAATTAGAGTTAGCCAGGCTTGATACATTGACATAGCCAGTTAAGTGACAAATGTTGTTTGAGTCTAGTGTTAAATTGACCTAAGGTGGAAAGTAAGGTAATATCAGCTGGAAGTGAGTTCCAGGATCTACTTACAGAGTTTGCAAAGAGAGAATCACCGGCTGTGTTATTAAATTTGCTAGTCTGAATTAGTAGTTTGTTAGAGGATCGAAGCGGTCTAGGATTGTTATAGGGGGTGATAATATTTGAAGTGCAGGAGTATTGTTCGGATTATAGAGGATTTTATAGGCCATAATCAGTTGGTTATACTGTATTAGGCTGGGTATTTTAAGCCAACCAAGCTGATTTAGATTGATGCAATGATGTGTCCTAAAAGGCAGCCCAGTGGCAAACCTGGCAATGTGGTTGTAGCAAATTGAGTGTTTGTTAAGGACAGTCTTGTTCATATTCGAGAGTAGAGGGGATGCATACAGAAGGGTTGAAAGAAGGTGTGAGTGAGCTATGGCACCTTTAGCTGGAGGGGTTAGGAAGGCTTTTATTCTGTAAAGTGACCCTAGTTTTTATTGATGGCTTTGATAATTTGGTTAACATGTAGGTCACATTTGAGATTATTGTCTATGATGATACCTAATAGTTTAGTAGATGGGTCAGGGGAGATTATTGTGCCATCAGTTGATGTTATGGTAAAGGTGAAAGCGGTAGACCTACGTGTTGGTGAAATAACAGCAGTTTAGTTTATTTGGGATTTAGGATCAGACGATGTTCAGAAAGCCAGTTTTCTATTGTATTAAAGGTGGTCTGGGTAGCTGACCATAACTCTACTGGAGATGTGGCTGAGCAGATCAGAGTAGAGTCTTCAGCATATTGGATACAGCTGACTTTTGGGATGACAGTATAAAGGTCGTTAATGAAGATGGAGAACAGCAAGGGCCCTAGTATAGAGCCTTGTGGTACTCTGAGAGTGTTAGGTAGAAGGTTAGAGAGTTTGTTCTGCCAGAGGCCAGCCTGTTGACCATGCAGGTAGGATTGAAACCACTGGAAGGCTCCAGTATCTAGACAGAATGTTTGCAGGGTGTGGATTACAAGTTGGTGATCAACCATATCGTATGCCTTGGAAAGATCCAAAAAGAGGGTTGAGGATATGTAATTAGTGTTGCAAGTATGGTTTATGGTGTTAGTAAAGGCTAGGAGGCCTGAAGTAGTGCTGTGATGAGGACGGAAGCCATGCTGAGTGTCTGCCATAAGGCGATTTTGGATTAGGTGGTGCATGAATTGTCTATGAATAAAGTTTCCATAATCTTTGCAAGTGGAGAGAGTATAGCTATTGGCCTATAATTGGAGAATTCAGTAGAGTTGCCTCCTTTGTGAAGTGGGATTACATAGGATATTTTCCAGATGGTGGGAAATTTAGATTCTACCATGGTTTATTTGATTAGTTTTGAGATGGGGTAAGCAATAGCATCATCTGATTTTGATAGGTAATTGGCAGGGAGTTGATCAGCAGAAAGTGTAGTGGGTTTCACTGTTTCAATCAAGGTATGGAGAAGTGAAGTGGCAACTGGTTGGCAGCTGAACACAAGTAGGTTTCTAGGGGTGCTACTTTCAGGACCAGGGGAGCTAGGAGGTAGATGGCTAGCTAGGGCTTGAAATGTCTCAGTAAAGAATTGGTCAAAACTATCAGAAACATCTTCAGGGGTTTTTCAATAGTAGCAGCAGGGATTGGGGTTGAAGTTTGTCCAGGATGTAGTATATATGACATGCCACCTGACAAGGTATGGCATTACTGGGTTCAGAGAGCCCAGTCCCCAGATTGGCTGTGTGGTGGCATCCCACACATGTGTTGTACGTTCCTGGCCAAGGGTGATGGCTGACTGCATACATGTGGCAGCTGTGACATTGCCACATGACTCACATAAACCACAACTGGACCATAGAGGTGATTCACAGGTTACCTTTGCACATGCTACCCTAGTAGTGTGATTGCCATGGTGAGTACCAACACATAGGGCCAATGGGGAACAACATACTGAAGGTGTGTATGTGTGGGTGTGCCGCTACTGTTTCATAGCACTGGCATATATGACTGCACACGTGGGTAAATGCCAGGTAAGACATGTGCAATGTGTCACAGGCAATGTACATGCATACAGGACAGACAGTGACGTTCTGTCATGTGTAAAGTTGACATACGTATCGTACGCTATGCAGATGTCACTAGGAGTCTACAGAAGCACTGTAACTCTGCATTGCAGGTGTAAGCAGTGTTCCAGGGAACCCCAAGTGAACATGCATGCAAACAAAGCTACAGTAAACAGGGCTGGAAGTAGTGCATCGTACAACAAAGAAGGGGTAACAATAACAGTAAGTAACAATGCAAATATGTAGGCACTATCAACATGTACCCAGGAATACACAGCGCAGAATCCCATGGTAGAACTGATATTATGTCATAGTTATTTGTGATTTGGATTACATTAGTACTGCACACATATCTACATGCGCGAACATCCACATTGCATAGTCGTTTTGGGCAACTTGACACCATTACTGTACATGTCCACCATTGCATATCACTACTTGCATTTGCTTTCCCCCTGTGCTACCCATGTATGCGGCTATCTGTTGACAACCTTACCACCGGCATGCAATTATGTGCAGCTCTTACACTTTGGAATGTACTATGGGTGCAGATAATAATTCAGGACATTCATACAGTTACTGCATCAGGCATGCTGGGATATACACACAGGAATAGCAGCACACTGTACTGTTACCAACATGATACTACTAATACACTTCTATGTAGTTACCCTGTGCATCAGCAACGTGTTTACCTGTTCTCACAATGATGTTGGAGATTGCAGGAGGTGGCACAGTGTCATCATATGCACAGGGTGTGGATTAGGTATGCCTGAGTCAGCCACTGATACCACCAATTGACATGTGTGTGTATGTGTGTTGGTGAGGGGCAGCAGTACAGGGTGGGGCAGTGTTGGTGCAGTGTGTGTGTGTGTATGTGGTCACCCTAGGTGTTAACATTTCACATGTGTGTATGCATGCACACAGTTCCACCTCATGGCTGCCATATACAGGGGTTTGTGGACAGCCACGGACTGCACCTGGCAGGTCATACAGATCAGTGTCTGTGCACATGGACATGGTACCTGTGCCTGGCAGGGGTGCTACGGACCATATCCAGTACTAAGCCAGACGGGGTACTGTCATCAGAAGTGGGAGTGTGTTGACTGGACACAGGTCCCTGTTGGGACTGTCCAGAGCCACGTGCACGTGGTCTCCTGGGGCTTTCCAATGACAGCACAGACCCAGCATTGCTGGGGCTGCTGCTGGCACTATGAGGGCGTGCGCGAGCCTGTTGTCATCCGCACCGACTGCCAGCTGTGCCGGCATACGGCCACGTCGATGCCGCAAACGCCCACCATTGCCCTGGCTCATGGGCATTTGGTTGTGGAACTGCTGTAATATGTCCCCACAACATCTGTCTATGACATCGGTGAAATTACGGATAGCATCCGCAATGTCACGTATACTGTCTGTCATGGCTGTGCGACATGCTCTCAGCTCCCTCAGACCCTGTCTGGTGTACATTTCCATATGCGACTGTGCCTGCATGACAGTCCGAAACATAGCTGAGGTTGACAGACCTCTTTGGGCATGTCGGTCAGAGGCAGTACGCCCACGGATGCTCCCACGAGAACCCATGGGCAACTGTCTGTGTGGTACCATCGGAGGACCCTGCCCATGGCTGCTGTGTGGGGACGCATGTGCCACAGGTACCACATTACCCTGGTCTATGCCCACTGTATCCTGTCCATCACCTAGGGACAATGGTGACAAAGGATGTACTGGCAGGATGACTGTGCGCAATGATGGGGGACCCTGACACACCTTCCTGTACCATTACACAAATATCCTCATTACCAGTACCCGTGGCACAAGATTCAGGTTCCCTGCTGCAGGTCACCAGAGCAACACCAGAACCTGTGGGAGGAAGACAGGAAACACAGTTTACAGTCTCCAGACATTGTTACCAGTGATGCACTTCTGCACACATGCACACATGCACACATGGACACATGCACACATGCAGACATGGACACAGGCACACATGCCCACATGGACACAGGCACATATGCAGACATGCACACGTGGACACATGCACACAGTCACACATGCACACATGCACACAGGCAGACATGCACACGTGGACACATGCACACGTGGACACATGCACACATGCACATGTGGACACATGCACACATGGACACATGCGCATGTGGTCATGTGTACACATGCATACATGCACACATGCACACGTGGACACAGGCACACATGCATACATGCACACATGCACACATGCACACGTGGACACAGGCACACATGCACACATGCACACATGGGCACAGGCATACCTGCACACATGCACACATGCACACCCCGCAGTATACACACAGAGCACTACTGAGTTACACTACTGTTACTAGCATTATCAGGACTATTATAGGTTATGTTAAACACACTCACCAGCATGGATGGCCTGCCTTGCTGTAACCCTGGAGGGACCTGCAGAAATGATGAGATTAATGTCTGTGGGCACAACTGTGCCATTGATATTGCATATGCTACAGTGTACAGAACAGTCAAGTGTACATATGGCATATTACCTGTACACTACATGTCGTGCTGCTGTGTGGAACCAGCCTCCATCATAATGCAGGTGTACTGCTGTTGCTGTTCTGGGGCTGGAGCCACAACACTTAAGAGTAGCCCCTCCAGTCTGGTGAGGGGGGGATGTGTGGCCACCCCACCTCCTGTGGCAACCTGTTGCCTGTGGATATCTGATGCTTGCTGACGGACACTTCGGATTAAATCACTGCAGTGATGTCGTACCTGCTCATATGTCCTGTTATGCGTGCCAATATCATTTACCCTATGGACAAGGTCTTGCCACAGTGCAGCCTTCTCCTGCTGATTCTGACTGGTGCGGGAAAACAGGATGTTATACTCCCGCACTAGGCTCTGGTGGATCTCCTTGTCTTCTGCTACAGAGTAGGTGGGATTACGCTGACGCGCCCTCTCCCTGGAAGAGAACACAAACAGGATATCAGCAGACTATGTCAGCAATATATGGCACACATACTATACATGATACTCATGTGTAATGATATACTACTACTCCCATATGTTGCATGTGTGTGTGTCATGGTGGATACACAGGTACATGGCCAGATATCAGTGCTCAGCCAACACCTGTGCAACAATACCTGCCACATTCCACACAACATAGTAGCATGTCCCATCGGTCAGCACACACAGACAGGTCCAATGCACAACCTCACTCTGGGGGTTCATCCCAAGATACTGTATGTGGGACGCCATCCACTACTGTGATGTGGACAGAAGTTACTCGGCCTGGATATACATATCCCACCACCACCACCAGCACAGTAGACTACTTTGATATGTATGTGATTAGACAGTTATTCACTTGCTGCGACTGAGATGGTATCCATGCAGCACACTGGGCCAGAGGAAGCCACAACCCACACTGCTGACCCCTTTGCAAATGCTTACCACGGACATGCCACAGATTGCATGGAACTTGCACATACATTTCTAACCCAGACCCTATGCACAAAAGTTAGGCATCCTGTCCGGTGGACCCCAGACAGAGGCAGATTGTATAACAATAGCAGGAGGCTACTGCAGGACAGAGCACATTCACATTAAGGGTAGGCATCTGTGGTCAGCACTGGTACTACGCTACGGTCCGTCATAACAACGGCCACAGCCTACTCTGGGAGGGAAATGGCCACAAACACTATGGATGACCACAAGGCCTTCTTCAGTTATGTTACACATATGGACCAAATGCCTCAGATATGCTCTGTGTTAATACACACCTACTTAACATTCACCAAACCCACGGATATTGGCAACAGTCTTGCAGACAGGTTCGGTGCACGTATCCCCCCTCCTTCTCCCCCACCAGTTGAAATATTAATCACAGCTGTATGTAACCTCCCTATCATCTCACATGTCCAGGTGAGGGCCACCCTCAGCAGAGCAGAACACACAGCATCACTGTGACCTCATGGTATCCCTGGATGTGTGCTACCTGCACTCCGAGAGGACATACAACCACATATAATACTGATAATTTATCTTGGCCGTACTACAGGATATGTACCTGGACAGTGGCATACAGCGACAGTGGTCCCACACCACTAAGGAGGCACCTCGACTGACCCTGGGAACTACCACATCATATGCATAACTGGCCTGGTCTGCTAAGCTATGGAATTATGCAGTATGGGATGCATATGCAGTGATATTGGGTACCTGCAGACACTTGTTCCCAGCCAGTGTGCCTTTGTGATGGGCTGATCCTGCCTTTTGAACCTGGCTGACCTTTCAAAGCAGTCACTACAGCCATTGCTGGGGCAATGCACAGACAACTGCTGCCAGGATCATGGCCTAAGACTGATTGACATGTAATGTATGGTCATCCCCTTTTGGTGGAACTACATACACACAACATATCACATGGACATACCTGTAGATACAGACCTATGACAGATTTGGAGGGTTCACAGTATGCACACTATTAACCTGCTACTTTGCATTACCTGTGTTTGTCGCAGCTGGTTGCGTTACCACTGCTTCTGCTTGCTGCTGCTACTGTCACTGCTGACAGCTTAGAGTCACAGAGACAGTGTATAATTTTTTTTTTGTTCTCTCTCTCTCTCACTTTTCTCTCTCCCTCTGTCTGCTTCCAGACAGTGCAATGAATGTATTGCATGTGTGGAGTGTTAGTACTGGATGCTTTGTAGGTATCTGCATAGGTCCATGTGATGGCCTCTGCACCAATTGTAAGCCAGCATTTGCTAATTGCATACAGCCAGTTGTGTACTGATTGCAGTTCTCACTGTGATTTCAGGTCAGTGCTATAAAAGGGTATGTGGACTTGGCATTGCCCTTTCAGATTGTAAGGGCGGGGACCATGCTGGTATGCTGTGGACAGTGTTCTGTGAGTGTAAAGGTTAGTATCTCTCTCATGATTCAGGCTGTGTTGTAGATTCACATTTCTCTATTCCTCTCATGTTCCCTGTAGTAAGTGTGTATGCACAATGACTCCTACAACTATATATAAATATATATTTATATATATATATATATATATATATATATATATATATATATATATATATATATATATATGTACATATACATACATTTATATATGTACTTTGACATTATTACCTACAAGCTACCAACTAGCATGGCTGTTTGTGTTCACACACTACTATTATGTGAATCCAGTAGTTTTGACAGTAATTTTACATGACATGCTTTGGGTACTACACATCCTATATTACCTTTACATTCATCCCTACTATTACATGTTATATTTATTTTAGCACAATATTCTTGTATAAGAGTCATGGCTTAGTGATAGGTCATACAGACTAGTGTTTCCAAGGTCCTGGGTTCGGGACTGACAGTGGGATTTTATTTTGCATTTGAACTGAGTACAGGACCTGTCAATCAAAGTGACTAAGACACTTTTAAGCAGTTGTAACCGGGTTAGCACTGGTTTGCGTGGAGCTCACGCATGCGCACTGGTGGTTAGCTCCGCGCACACATGCGCACACCTGCTTACAACCGCTTAACAGTGCTTACTCTGGCGCACACCCGCGCTATTTTCTTTGAAAGAAATGAAAATGGGGAGACAGGAAAGTGGTGAAAAAGGGGTCACAAAGAGGGTAAGACAGTAGGGAAACAAGCTTTGGATTTGCAGGAGGGATGTAGTTAAGGCCCATAGCTGCCCATTTCTTCATCAGCAACAGCTGTGCATATGTATGTAATTTGGTGTGACATTTGAAACCTTCCAACCCTGAGAGAGGTGTCAGGACAACAATAATACTTGTTGTACAGCCAATTGTAATTGATAGATTCCATGTCCAGCAGACATGTGTGCGGAATGGGCAGCTATGTATGGGGCGTAATTTTTTTGTGGGTACTGAGTGCCCCTTTTTTTTTTTTTTTCAGGTGAGAGTGGTATGTCAGGTGAAGGAAGTCGGTACAGCTGGGGAGGTAGGTTGGATAGGTAAACAGACAAGACAAACAAGACGCATACAGGGGCGGTGTATGACACGTGTGTGGGGGTTACACAACTGACGGGGATGGAGATTTGGATATCCAGTGCCCATGAGCCCACAGATGGCAACAGTGGAACTGATATCCCCACCCATAGGCAGTTGCCACTGTTCCTTCACTGCCCAGGACAGGGCTGTGCTGGGGGCTGTGTAGGCTGGGCAACAGGCATGCCCATTAGTTGTACCACCTGTGCCTCAAGCTGGCGTAGGGGCTCAAGAACAGAGTCCCGAATCTCCCTACGCACCACAGTCCGGACGCTACAGAGGGTGAGTGGTGGTTCTCCTCCGGCCACACTTTCAGAGGGGGGGCAAGCCCCATCCCCTGCAGTGCTTCCACCCACAGGTGGCACAGGGCCATCAGAGGAGGGTCCAGACTCGGCACTAGTACCAGGTGCACTCGCCAGCTGAGGTGGGAGAGGTGGGTCCGCTGGAACCCGCCTTCCCTGTCGTCCTATGTTTTGCATTATGTTTATTTATTTATTTATTTATTTATTTATTTGCAGTTGGTTTACCAGGATAGTCCATTGGGCCTAAAAGAACCCGTTTTCAATGGAGTCCTGGGGAGAAAAGCTCCAAAAAAGAACAGACAAACAGAATAAGTACATACATTTAAAAAGCTTCTTAATGCAAACTAACAGACAAGTTGAAAACAACATAGCTAGGCTACTTATACAATGTAAAAAAAGAGTACAGTCATAACTTTTGCATTTGATGTACATTAGAAAATGTGAATTATTGAAAAAGTACAAATAATGAGAGGTAGGTTATGGCATTAAAGAGGTAGGATTATATTGTTATATGGTGTGGTTAGAATTCGAGAAAGTAATAAGTATACAGGCTTTGTTGAGTAGGAAGAGAATGAATGGAGGATGAAGGATGATGCAGTAACAGTCCTATCACCAAATTGAAATAGTTATCATATAGGAAACTGTAGTTAGAACAGTAGTCATGACAGTTTGGGTTAGTGACATATAATACCATTCACAATTAGTTTTAACAGCATGCATTAGTATTCCCATTAACCAAACACCCAGATATTCACACCATTGAACAGCGTGCATAACACATGCATAATTTGAACAGCAATACACAGTCCAACAACATGCAGGGTTAATTGATGGCAACAGGCCATCAGGTTTGGATGTATGAACAGGGCAGATGCATCAACGGACATGCAAATATATATGACCCAACAGAACAAACGTCCAGGGGTGTTAATTGTGATTGCAAATACCATTTTCACGTGGAATGGGTTATATGTGGTTATAGGGTGGGGTGAAGAAAATAATAATAACACCTTCAAATACCAATACATATGCTGTACATTTCTAAAAGCTACAGATATATACACACTACTGTTCTAACTACAGTTTCCTATATGATAACTATTTCAATTTGGTGATAGGACTGTTACTGCAACATCAATATACGTTTTATTGTTCTTCATACACATTCATATCTAGCTTTGTTCAGCTACATCATCCTGCTACATTTGCTTTATATAGCTGTAGACAAGTGTGGATGTTTGGTATATCAGACAATCATCGTATCTGAATATTGCAGACTGAGAGCAACATATCCAGATTTTGGGATACACATTCCAGATGCAGCAACACTTTGAACAGATTTCGCTGTTTGGTTTTGATTCTCACATGCATTTCATTCTGTCTTGACTGCAGTATACTTTATTCAGGGGTTATTACTACTGTATTGCTGGATTCATGACACTTTCTCATACTCTCTCACTTGCTTTCATTTTACTATTCAGGATGGTACTTACTTCTAGGCTTTATTGACATGTTTTACCTGTAGTTATTACAATCCTTTCCAGCAGTCTCACTTCTGTCATGTTTCAGGATTTCAACAGGGATATATTTCACACGTGATTTCATCAACTTCTGCAGCTATACTTTTCAGCCTGCTGCAGGTTGTGTACTATTTTCTTACAGGTGGGGCATTTTTATTCCAGAATTTATGTCAGACATTTTCATTTTTCGGTTTAACTTACAGGCTGAAACACACTTTTGTAATCAAGCAATACTTGCAGACACTTTCACACTGTTACTTGCACATTTTATTCCTTAGTGACTACACTGCACTCTTTTGCTGACTGGCATACTTTTATATTTCTTTACAGTTACTGGTAGTGGATTACTGACCTGCCTGGTGGCACAACCACACCAACCTATCGCCATAGGCTCTGCGGTTCGCAGAACGGACACCTGCAGCTGTAATATAAATGAAGTAATATTGGAATACACATCTCCATAATATCAGCTAGTTTAATTTCTTACATACATAATTAAATGTAACTTACTCAGTAGTGGGGCGTTGGGCATTTGCCGGGGTCACCTGGATCCAAAGATTCAGTTGGTCCTGCTTGCGTCTTTTCAGGTCTGCATGGTGGTGACAGACCTGCTCACCAGTCCTTGGAATCCCTATGGCACTGGTGAGATCATGAGCCAACCGGTCCCACGCCTCAGCTCTGTATGTTACCCAGAGGACCTGGCCCTGCATGAGTTTGGCCTCATGATTGTGGACTAGGAGCCAGACCATGTACCTGGACTCCTCAATGCCCCACCTCTGTGCTCAAAAGCAACTACCCTCTCCTACTCCTGTCATTCTGCCTGCAGTTCAGTTCTACAATCGTTTATGCTGTGTATTCCCGCCTATGGGGCTTATATAGTCTGTTTTTCCTGCACATATCTGTGATTGGCCATTTTGGAATTGTATCAACTTCAGCAAACCTGCATTGTCATGCTCCAGTTTGTATTCATTCCTATATATTAGCTATTATTGCATTTCTAAGTACTGCTGTCATGGCTTAGTTGTTTGGTACCTTGACTATGGTGTATAGTATCCTGGGTTCGAACCTGGTCACTACTTTTTATTTTTCATGACTGTCTAGACATGCTGAGGGGTGTGTATGTGTAAAGGTAGTTTTGATACGGCTTGCTCAATGTTGCCCGTCGGTTAGCTTGTTTGCGCGGTGCGCAGCTCTGTGCAAACGGGGCACGCTGGTTTAAGCCTCATTTGGCTATCAGCATGCATATTATGCTCAGCTGAGATAGGCGCACTTAAATTCAGCGTGTTAAACCACTGCTCATCTACAGGCACTCATTTTGCACCAGTTAAACCACTGCTCACGTACAAGTAGATGCACTCACCCTGTTAAACTGTAGCTCAGCTATGGGCAAATCTGGCATTTTTTATTCTTTTGTTACCTCACATTTCTTCAATATAAATGGGCTATTTCATTACATTTTACATAAAATTTGGTTTTATGTGTATATATTTGTCAGGGACTTGTTTCGTGCTTATTTTGCTAAAAATAAAAATTGGTGTTGTGGGGGCTCGAACCATGAATGCCTGCTCTTCAGCCAACATCTCTACCGCTACACTATTGCGTCTTTTCTTACTTTGCATATTTAGTTCTTATATGCTTTCCCACTGACTGCTAACTGTAGCTGCGCTACGGGCATGCCCGCATAACGCAGCACTCACGGTTAAACTTTTTTACAATTTAAAAAATATATAAAACATGTTTATTTATATGTTTTCTGTTCATAGTCTGTGGGGGCATGTGTTGTGTTGTGTTTATTCACATTTCCGTGGACTCTGTCGTGGGTGTTTACTTTGGGCACTTTTCCTCTTCTGGGGGCGTGTCCGCTTACAGGGCTCGGCCTACGGACACGCCCCCTACTGTCTTACACGGACCGTGTTAGCCTTAGGTGTGATTCAGCATGCTCTCATGAATATGCAAAGCATGCTGACATCACTCCGTTTAACTGCAGCCTCTGTGTATGAGTTATAACTCTTACACGGAGGCTTTGTGAATCCTGCCCTATGTCTAATCTGGTATAATTATTCAAACTGTATATATTTTTGTATTATTTTGAAGATTATGAATGAGATTATTGTTATTAAAATATTTGTTTAAGTCTTTGGAAATTTTCTCCCCAGGCATCTGTTGAAAATGGGTATCTACACAGTTGGACTAGCCTGGTAATAAAATGTCAGTAAATAAATTAAATAGGTTCATAGATTAGTACTAGGCTAACTGCCCTTGCAAAATATTTTAAGCCTAGCCAATTATCCCTTGCAAGACTTAAACCCTGCACCTTGTGTTTGTAAGGCAAACACCTTAACCATTAGGCCACCTTCCCAACCCTAACCTCCCAAATAAATAAATAAAAGACAATATAAATGTTACAACAGCTTTTGTTAAGCAGCCCACAAACCATACAAAAATCAGAAATATTACTGCATATGACATACAGTTTTTTGGAGGGGGTACACGTTTTCAGGGCACCGACCTCATTTTTGACCTCCTTATGTCTTCTCTATCATCAAGAATATCTATCCATGTGACACCACTCAGTACAGGTCTGACCTACTTGAATGGCTAGTAATACTGTATAGTTGTAGCATACAATGCCGGGATCAACAGAGCCAGACTGTGAAAAATGGGGCTTAATGCAGGGTAATGATCCTGACCCCTATCACCCATACCAGTTTCCCACTATGTGGTTGTCTCTTCTCACTTAACATAATTACTGTTCAAACCTTCGTGTGTACATACTATTTACTTATTTACTTTACAATTATCACAGAGATTTGGATTTTATTTAAAAATGTTATTTCAAATTTTGCAGAAAAAAATCTTGCAGCCCTTTTCTTTACAAAACAAATCACTCTTACATTGAAAACAGACTTAGGATAAAAACGGTAAAGTTCAATTCATTCAAAACTCAAAGTTAGTGGAAATGCATCTGGCAACCCATTAAACTATAAGAGATGTGCTGGGATTCATATTCAAATAGTGAAATGTAAAGTTCTAATTATCATCTATGCTAGATTGGAGGAATTCAAAAGTGTAATGCATTTGCTAACAGCCTGGAATGCCATTGGGACATGAGCAGCCCAAGAGTATTATCAGATGATAACTTGTCAGAGTTACATAAAACACAAATGAAGGCAGAGGGGATCAAACCATGCATTACAGGAAGTAGCTCTAACCTCTCATAGCCTTAATCATCTACAAAAAATTGCTAGGCAAATTGCTGTAGCCCAGATACACTGCATTTCACAATTTTGTCACTGCAAAAAAAAGCCAAATTAAAAATGGCTGCATTGTAAAATATTAAAATTAAATTCAGACTTCATCGTTTCCAACGTATTCACAACTAAATAATAATCTCACCATCAGCATTCAACAGTAAAAGGAAACCAAATCCAAAGAACAAGGCTCATGTGATGATGTTGCTGTTTATTACAACCAGTTATCTAACTTTAAACCATAACCAGGTAGTTACTAAGCTTGCAGTCCAGGGTAACATTGAGGACCCTAGCCCTAATTTCTAGTTGCTCAAGAGCAATGCCCACATTCTCTATGCCTTGCATGGCATGCAAGATAGATGCAAGAGCTCTAGCAGGCAATATGTCTGCCGTGTGCTCCAGGAACAAACTGCAGGGGCATGCATGAGCACTCCTGCACTAGTCTTGCACAGACTAAGCTCCTGTATGCAGATATCCCCATTTTCAGGAGAAAGCCATGCAAATGAGGTGATTTTGCGATCCAGGAAGCTTGCAACCAGCTGTGCAGGACTAGTGCAATCTGCACAAATGTACTCGGTTAGTAGCCGAGTACATTTCTGCAAAATCCAAAACAGAGCTGTGACAGCTCCAAATAAAGGCTGCATATCACTTAGAAAGCATGCTAATGGCCAAGTATAAGGCCACTGACATTGCAAACAGTGAAAAAAAAAATTTATTTTTTAACCGATCTCGGCTATTAAAGCATAGGGCAGTGGCGCGCAAATGGGATCGGGGGGAAAATAACAACATGAACCTAAATTAAGCATTCTAACTAAAATCATTATTCTGCCATGCAAGTCAATGGCAGGCAGAAGACAACATGGCCAGTGAGTAGTGGTTGCTAAGGGGGGAGGCTCAGTTTGAGACATGTAACTATGCATTAGCAGGCAATCCTATGCAAATCAGGGGAATGATAGTGAACCCCAGTTTTCCCCAGCATGCTAGTCAGGTCCCAATAGTGTAAGAGTAGGAATAGCTTGGTGCAAGCCTAGGAGTTAGGTGACATCATGGGGGGGTGTCAGGCATACTGTAAATGAATTGGAGTCCTGTGGCTCAGGTTTGCTAAGCTAGGGGGTGTGTCTGAATCTGCCTAGCACTCTTTACATTGCCTAAGCAGGTGTGCGTGCTGCGCACTGGGTTATACAGGAAGAAAAAAAGTTAAACCAGGAAATAGCAGCAGTGTGCACATTTGAGCACTCTGTTTGTGTGGCGCGCCATGTGACTTAAACAGGAAGGTAATGGGAAGGGAAAACAGCCATAGGAAGGTAATCAAGGAAAACTAGCATAGCTGGCAGGTGAAATGTATCAGAATCAGCCAATTACACAGGCAGCAGCCCAGGCCAGCCCAGAACACTATTATAAACTATGTAAACATCTTCCCCTCTAATTTTTCCCATACTCTACACCACTGGTGTATACAAGTGGGGATCTTTTAACAAACAAACCTAAAAAATGAGAGGGGCTGCAGCAGGCAACATAGAACAACATGTGCACGAGGCTGAGGGTCGTGAGGATGCGAATGCTGCCAAGCAACCCACAGTGAGGAGACTGAGAAGAGTGCACAGATCCAGGGCAACCTACCAGGGGCTACATGAGCTGGAGATAGTAGAGTGCTATTGGGTAGACAGGGACCTTCTATAGCAAATAGAAGAGCTGTGCCAGCCATGCCTAACACACTCCATTACTGCTTGGAAGTAACTTTATTAAAGTGTAGCTATCATTCTAAGTCTTTTGGATTAAGCACTTGGGCTTCAGACCAGTTGTTTTGCATTAGGAAGGTTTGTGGCATGCACTGTGGTGGCAGGACAGGTAGCTTTCATCCTTCTAAGTTGGGAACTGCTGATTGAGAGCCCAGTGTCTGTTATTCTTAAAGTGTATTAGTTCTGGTTTAAGCACTTGGGCTTCAGGACAGTTATTTTACATTAAGAAGGTTCATGGTCTGCACTCTTGTGGGAGAAGAAGTTGGACTCTGCCCTTCTGAGCTGGGAATTTCTGGTTAAAGGTTTATAGTGCCTGAATATTTGAACTGTATCTTACTGAAATCGGTACACCTTGTTTGCTGTAGCATAGACTAGATCCAGGCCTGCTGAATCTAGCTTTGTTTATATGCTTGTTGTTTGTTTGCTTGTTATTTCCCTGGAACACTAATTCCACCTAATACGCGGCTTCTCAGCGCTTCTGTGGATCACTAGTGATATCTGCATTGCTTACTGTACTTAATTCCTTGTTTCACTTGAAAGAAAGTTACTGTTTGTCATTTTTGCATTTAAGTTACCTGTAACACATTGCACTTAAGATACCTGGCACTTGCTCACTAAAGCAATTATATAAGTCAGTACTAAAAATTAAAAACACTACACCCTCAGTCCCCACTGGCCCTTGTTTTCAATTATAAAGGAATTCCCAATATTATTCTAGCATGTCCAAAGGTCAGTTGTCAATCTCCTCTCCAGTCCAGCTGGTGAATCTGGGAATCTTGAGGCAATGTTACATCTGCCTCATGTACACAGACAACCCTCTCCTCCTCCCAACAAATTCCAACACATGTGAGAGATGCAACCATATAGCCAAATTGGAGGCTAAACTCTCTCAACTCAGTACTGGCATAACCAGTCAAGAGGAGAAGGAAACCACACTCACTACAATTTCAGTCTCACATAGACCTACCACGACAGCAAAGCAAACACATAATCACACAAAAACATACTTGGAGGCTCTAAATAAAGATCTACCTAAGCAGCAGAGACCTCCAAAGCAGACACCCAAGCAACTGCTACCCCAAAACAAAACACGTGCAACACATATCTCACAAAGCCAGTGTGCCGAACAGTCACAGCCCTTAAGACTAAACAACACACCTGATACACTTGTAATAGGTGACTCTATCGTCAGGCACACTGACGTCCCGCTCACCAGGCTGAACAAGGAGAGGGTCACGGTGAGCAGCCTGTCGGGCACTAGGATCTGCCACATAACACAAGCACTCAGGTCACTTCAAGGCAAGTACAAATATGACTCAGTCATTGTCCATGCTGGTGTGAATGACCTGAGACGTACCACCCTGGACTACATGAAAAGAGACATACAGGAGCTCTCTGAGCATGTAGCCCAGGCCGGTATGACCCTGACCTTGAGTAGCATCTTACCCTCACCAAGAATGATGCCACAATATGAAGACAAGATGATCAATTTCAACAATTGGCTTAAGTACTGGTGTCATTCAAAGGGGATCCAATGCCTGTCAGCTTGGGATGATATGCTCGACAAGCCACGATGCTTCGCTAGGGACGGCTTGCACCTGTCACCCCTGGGCTTTCGAATATTGGCAAAGGCTCTTGCTACCCCTATAGTGCCTTTTTTAGGCAAGGCACAAACGACAAACCCACCTCCATAGGTATCACAAGGGATAATAAACTAAGAGTAATGCTACTCAATGCCAGAAGTCTAAACCTCAAGATGCACGCACTCGAAGCTCTCCTTAGCATGGAGAACATCGATATCTGTGCAGTAACGGAAACCTGGTTCAGGGCTCCTGAGAGCACCCCAGTACTACCAGGTTATACCTCATACCATGCTTTTCATCACCCAAACTTGGACCGAACCACAAAAGGAGGGGGGGAGTATCAATATTCATCAAAGATACCCACACCTCCAGGTTGGTGGCAAAGCATGAAGCATCAGAGACTATCCATGTGCAACTAACAGTGGGTAAAACTGCCTTCCAGTTTATAGCCTGCTACAGACCATCCTCCCAAACCCAGGAACCCCACTCGGCCTTTCTGAGAACACTGGAAAATATGAAGGTCTCTCCAAACACCATTATATTGGGCAACTTCAACTACCCAAACATCGACTGGGAGTATTACTCTAGCTCCAACACCCTAGCCCAAAGGTTCCTAGAATTTATAAACTCAAATGCTATGGAACAACTTGTTACCACTCCCACAAGAGGGTAAAACATACTGGACCTGATCATCACCAACATGGGGACTCTATGCTCCAGACCAGAAGTGTATCCCTCACTGGTAAGGTCAGACCATAAACTAATCTCACTGGATATTCACATCCCGACCCCACCCCCTGCCCAATAAACCACAGTAAAAAACTTCTCTAAAGCAAATTTCACACTCCTCAAAACTGAGGTGGAATCCTTCAAAGCCCCCGGGCCTGTGGAAAATACGGCCCAGACTTCAGAATCCTTTATAAATGCATTCTATGAACACCTTCAGGAATGCATGGATCATGCGATCCCAAATAAAACCAAGACCCAATCCTCCAAAGGCAGACGTCCTGTCTGGTGGACCCCAGCCATAAACAAACTATACAATAGAAGGAGGAAGCTACTAAATGATAGAGCAAAATCCCAAAAAAAGGGAAGGCATCACTGATCAGTATTAGCAAAAAACTACGGGCACTCATAAAATTGTCTAAGGCCAGCTTCAAGAGAAAAATTGCACAGGACACTAAGGATAATCACAAGGCTTTCTTTAGTTATGTTAGGAACCTGGGTGGTAATTCCCAGATATGCTCAGAATTAGTCCAAAATGACAAAAAATACACCGAACCCACAGACATTGCCAACATCCTAGCTGACAGGTTCAGCACAAACTTCTCCCCCCCTCCCCACCAAAAGGGCAAATATCTATCCAGCAGAGTGCTGCCCCCCTGACATCTCAGATGCTCAGGTAAGAGCCGCCCTCTCCAAAGCAAAAAACACAGCATCAATGGGACCAGACGGTGTCCCGGGCTGCGTCCTACATGAACTCCAAGAAGAGCTAAACCCAAACATAAAACTACTGTTCACTCTCAGCCTTACTACAGGATATGTGCCCAAAGAGTGGCGTACAGCAACAGTGATCCCTCTCCATAAAGGTGGTGTCTCAACGGATCCTGGAAACTATCGCCCCATAAGCCTGACTAGCTTGGTTTGCAAAGCTATGGAAAGGATCATCATGGACCTCATAAATAAAGATATTGGGGACCTACAGACACTAGATCCTACCCAGTTCGGCTTTGTTAAGGGCAGATCCTGCCTCTTAAACCTAGTTGATTTCTTTGAAAAAGTCACCAAGGCCATTGCCGAGGGGAAGATGGTCCACACAGCCTACCTGGGCCTCGCAAAAGCCTTTGATACAATACCCCACTGGGCATTATAGATAAGCTCACCAGCTTAAATATAAACTCCTATGTCACTAGATGGATTGCAAACTGGCTCAAGGACAGAACCCACATGGTTAGAATTGCTGGAGCCATGTCAGACTCCAAACCAGTTAGAAGTGGTGTCCCACAAGGCTCAGTCCTGGGACCTCCCTTGTTTGGTATATATTTCTCGGAGGTACAGGCCAACACGGAAGGACTGTGGCTAACCAAGTTTGCAGATGACTGCAAACTGGGCACCATAATCGACTCTCCAGCCGACACAAGCATCCTCCAAAAGGGCCTCATAGAAATAGACAACTGGTGCCAGAGCCATGGCTTCAAGCTAAATGCCAAAAAGTGTATAGTCATCCCCTTTGGCAATAACAAAGTGCCCACAAATTACCACATAGGTGGTAATCCATTAAGTATAGAAGAAGTAATTAGGGACCTGGGGACCCAAGTTGATAGCAATCTCCCATTTGACAACCACGTGGCCAAAGTGGTTAGAAAAACATTTTATATAGTCCACCTAATCATGAAGGGATTCACATCTAGATCAGGGGAGGTCATCGTGCCTCTTTACTCATCCCCCATCATGCCCATAATTGAGTACAATGCCCCTTTTGGGATGTACCTTACCAGACACCTGCAGCAACTGGAAAGACCCCAAAAGTACCTCACCAAGAGGATCAAAGGGCTCAAACAGATGCCATATGCTGCCCGGTTAAAGAAACTCCAGCTCTACTCAGTGGCATACCACCTGTTCAGAGGCGATCTGTGCCTGACGTATAAAGCTATGTCCAACCCGGAATTAATGGACATGCTACACCTCAGAAAATCCAAATCCCATCGAGCTACATGCTCGAGAGACTTGAACCTCAGCACTGAAATAAATAGAACATGCTGGAGGGACAGATTCATAACCAGAGGCTCCCTTCACTTTGGAATAAAATCCCAGTCCAGGTTAGGCAGAGTCCCTCATTGACTCTCTTCAAGAGGAATCTTGATGAGTGGATGGGAGATCGTAGGTTTACCCCGGGTATCACTTCTGTGTCACTGTTAGACAGAGGCACAGTATACTAACCTCGAAAAAGGGCATAGCAAAATAAATTTAAAATGGTGGCGAAAGCCAAACACATTCTGGCTAGGCTTATAAATGCCCTAGGGCAGATAGCCTAGTATGAACCTATGAACCTATGAACATCAAACTAACCGAGGGGAACCCATCCCAGTGGATGCCAAGGTATGTTTAGGCCTAGGAATACTAGCCACAGGTACCTCCCAAAGCTCAACTGTGGATGTCATGGGGACCTCACAGACATCAGCATCCAGAGTATTCCCCCAGTTCATGGATGCCATGTCAGCACATGCCAGTGTGCACATATATTTCCCAACACCCATGAGGTGTTGGCTAGCAATATGCGTCTCTTCCACCAAAAAGAATACCCTGAGGTAGTGGGTGCTATAGACTGCATGCAGATACACATCAAAGCACCACCTGGTGATCAGGGTAGGGCCTACATCAACTGCAGGGGCATCCCCTCCATCAACTGCCAGGTTGTGTGTGATGCCTAGGGCATTATAATGAATGTGTGTGCTGGCTGCCCTGGAAGCTATCATGATTCTCACATTTGGCATCTGATGCAGCTGTACCAGAGATTTGCCAATGGGGACATCCCCTGCGGTCACTTAGTGGGGGATGCTGGCTACACACTGGAGCCATGGCTGATGACACCCATTAGAAATGCACATACACTGGAACAAGAACGCCATAATGAGGCACACGCACAGATCAGACTTATAATAGGGCATGTGTCTGGATGCTCAAGTCACGGCTCCGGTGTCTGGACACATCTGGTGGAGCCTTTCAGTAGTCACCAGCTACATGTACCCAAATTGTTATGGTATGTGCCATGCTACACAATATGATCCTGTGGAAACAGCTGCAGCAGGAACAGCAAGGGGCAGGGCCACACAGTCCCCCACCAATGCCAAGGCCTGCACAGGCACAGAGTGACTAGGAGGAGGAACAAACTGAGCCTGCCCCAGTAGGCAGATGGAGGCATGCCTAGTATGTCGAGGCCACAGCAAAGAGACAACGCATAGCACATATACTGACACAGTAGGGACCCAGGGAATGATACCTCTCTCTGACTCACACATACAGTAAAAGGGTTGCCAAACATGACACTACCTGTGCTTAACCATGTATAGGAATTGTACTATGTGCATCTGACATAGGCAGCCCTCCAGCACCATCCACAATCCTGGCACACCCACAAGGTAAGTCAATCAACCTACAAATTGCCAAATGGAGTAGAATGTGTTGTTACCAGTATTTATGGTATGGATGTGAGCATGCAATTGAATTGGGTGGCTGAATGTTATGGCAGCAGAAAGTAGACACCCATAGTGGCACCATGATATCTGTAACACATACTGGAGTCACCATAGCAGCCAGTACTACACAGGATGACAAAACCCATTGTGTGCTAGGAGACAAGTGTGTCCATATGACTGTCCATATGACTCACACATAACAATCAGGGAGGTTCACATACCCAACAACAGTCCCAGCCAGTAGGACATGTGTAGACAAACCCAAACAGAGCCTGTGCCATGGCCTCTGAATGATGCCTGTGGGTAACCTCCCCCAGGCCTACACAGACAGACTAAAGCAGGTCAGGCAGTGGGATGTTACTTCTGAAGGGTAGTAAGTCAGACACTAATATGTAGGGAAAACAAAGCTATGATCTGTAATACACTGGTATGTCTCTAGTCACCATGATAGGTAAGAATACAGAATGAAATTTAGTACATGACATACCAGTACCGTCCTAGCAAATGTGTACAAGTGTCAGGTGTGCCCTCCCATACTACATATTAATTTAATAACTGTTAGGTGTGCCCCCAATCCTGTGTAGAAATGTAGAAATAGTCAGGTGTGCCCCCCATCCTACGTAGTAATGTAATAATAGTCAGGTATGCCCTCCAAATCTTGTGTAGAAATGTAGAAATATTCCAGTGTGCCCCTCCATCCTATGCAGAAATGTAGTAACAGTCAATGGCAAATGATCGACTGATACCCTGCAGAAACAGCATGCTACCTGTAGGTGTACAACACAAAGGTCAGCACTGCAGTACAAGCTACCTGGACTTAATCTACACATTCAATGTAGACGGGCATACTGGGCATGTTCACACACTTAGAGAAATGAAGGCACAGTCAATCAACAACATACTAAAAGGTCATACTGGGCATGCTCACACAGTTAAACACATGAAGGCCATGTCTGCAAACACCAGTGGACCAGACATATCTGGCAGTTGCGGATGTTAGTGCAGACACTGCTCAGTATGCACTACTCATGCTTTGCACACACAGTGGATAGGAATACAGACATATATGTAAAGACAACACACTATAATAAGTCAAAGGTAGACGTACATAGATGTGTGGAAAAGGGTGACTGTGACAAGGAGCCATCCAGGCCTGTCCCACCCAGCACACAACCAAAGGGCCACAACCACATGAGGTTCAGATGTCACTCACCACAGATACTAGCCACCAGTATCTGTCAACAGTTCAGACTATGTGGTGCATGTGCTAGCTGGCACACATGACTGTCCAAGTAAATAGTCATCTAACAGCTGTATACACATACCTGTGTAATATGACCCTGTTTGTGCCCACATATGGTGTGTCAACCTCTAGATGAATGGGTTATGGCCCATGCACAAACACTGCCCTCCCCATAGTCCTACTATGACAAGCCTGCTGAGGTCATCCATTGTGAAATACACCTTTGGGAGAGTTGCAGCCCAGTAATCTCCATGGTGTGTCCCATAACTGCGTACTGCTGTAGTATGATAAACTAGTTAGGTAGGCATTCCAATCCCAGACATGGCAACTGTGTGTGTGTGTGTGTGTGTGTGTGTGTGTGTGTGTGTGTGTGTGTGTGTGTGTGTGTGTGTGTGTGTGTGTGTGTGTGTGTGTGTGTGTGTGTGTGTGTGTGTGTTGTGTTCATGTATGTGTGTGTGTGTGTGTGTGTGTGTGTGTGTGTGTGTGTGTGTGTGTGTGTGTGCGTCTGTGTAGAGAGCAATGCTTTTTAGGGTAGTCACACTCCCTACAATTCAAATGCTCTACTTTGGCAAGGCTGCTGATGTCATCCACCTAGAAATACACCTCTGGGAAGGTTGTAGCCAAGTACTCTCCGTAGCGCATCCTATAACTGCGTATTGCTGTAGTGTGATAAAATAGTTAGGTAGGAGTTCTAATCCCAGGCTTGGTAAGTGTGTGTGTGTCTATCTGTGTAGAGAGAAATGCTTTTTTAGGGTAGTCACAATGCCTACAATTGAAATGCTCTATTTTGACAAGGTTGCTGATGTCATCCACCTAGAAATACACCACTGGGAAGGGTGTAGCCCAGTAATCTTCATAGCACATCCTATAACTGTGTACTGCTGTAGTGTGATAAAATAGGTAGGAGTTCTAATCCTAGACTTGGCAAGTGTGTGTGTCTGATTGTGTAGAGAGCAATGCTTTTTAGGATAGTCACAATACCTACAATTCAAATGCTCCACTTTGGCAAGGCTGCTGATGTCATCCACCTAGAAATACACCTCTGGGAAGGTTGTAACCCAGTAATCTACATAGCATGTCCTATGACTGTATACTGCTGTAGTGTGATAAATTAGTTAAATAGGAGTTCTAATCCCAGACTTGGCAAGTGTGTGTTTGTAAATGTCTGTCTGACTTTGTCTGTGTAGAGAGCAGTGCTTTTTAGAGTAGTCATACTCCCTACAATGCAAATGCTCTACTTTGGAAAGGCTGCTGATGTCATCCACCTGGAAATACACCTCTGGGAAGGTTGTAGCCCAGTAATCTCCATAGCACATCCTATAACTGTGTACTGCTCTAGTGTGATACATTAGCTAGGTAAAAGTTCTAATCCCAGACTTGGCAAATGTGTGTGTACTAGTGTGTGCATGTTTGTGTATGTCTGTCTGACTCTGTGTAGAGAGCAATGCTTTTTAGGGTAGTCACACTCCATACAATTCGAATGCTCTACTCTGATAAGGCTGCTGATGTCATCCACCTAGACATACACCTCTGGGAAGGATATAGCACAGTAATCTCCATAGCACGTGACATAACTGCGTACTGCTGTAGTGTGATATAGAACTCTGGTAGGCTTCTATTCCCACCCATGGCAGTTCTGGATGTTTTGTGTGTGTTTCAATGTCTGTGTAGGGAGTAATGCATTTTATGCTAGTCACACTCAGTACATTTTGAATGCCCTACTTTGGCAATCCTGCCATCCAATGTGAAATACACCTTTGGGCAAGGAGTTCTGCAGTAATCCCTGTGGTGTGTCCTATAACAGCTTCATTCTGTAGTGTGATATACACCTCTGTTAGGGGTTCTATACCCACACATGTTGGTTGTGTGGATGTTTTTTGTGTGTGTCAATGTCTGTGTAGGGAGCAATGCATTTTAGCTTAGCCACACACACTATAATTCGAATGCCCTACTTTGGAAATCCTACTGATGTCATCCAATGTGAAATACACCTTTGGGGAAAGAGTACTCCAGTAGTCTCCATGGCATGTACTATAACTGCGTAGTGCTGTAGTGTAATTAACTAGTTAGGTAGGAGTTCTAATCACTGATAGGAAAGGTGTGTGTGTGTGTGTGTGTGTGTGTGTGTGTGTGTGTGTGTGTGTGTGTGTGTGTGTGTGTGTCTGTCTGTCTGTGTTTGTATCTCATATCCTGTGTGTAGGTTGTTATGAGTGTGTAACATCTGGGCCCAATGTGAAACAGGTTTTGCAATTTTCTTATATGGTGGCCCTAGTATATATCACAATGTCCACCATACAGGGATAGCAGATGTGAAATAGCTGATAGGCTGGGGTGCAAATCCATACCCATACATGTGACATCAAGGCCAGGCAAACAAAGTTAGCAACCCTAGTATTACCTAGAAAACACTCTCAACCCATATCTCATACGCACATACATCTAGGCAACAGACACTATGTTGGTAGCACACTGCATATTGCCTACCGATGGTAACTATGGAGTGATTGCAGAGGGCTACAGAGGGCATGTCACCCTGTCTGTCTGTCTAATAGACAGGTACATGCAGGCAGTGCACCTTCCCCATGTTCCCCACTGGACATCTGCAACACCTATGGTGCCATCAAATGTGACCCACAAAAGACATACCATGCCTGAAAACATGCCCTGTATGGACAGATGCCACTGACACCAGGGAATGCCATTAGCGTGCTATCAGTGTAGATGCAGGGTAAACCTGCTGTCCATTACCAGTTCCTGCCACATGAGGCTAGGACTGGCATATCTGATACAAATCTGTGTACACAACATGCGCCAGACCCCCCCCGCCTCAGTGCAGTTCCATATGTCACTGTAAATGCATGTGGGAGGTTTGCACATCACAGACACTGTCCATGTCATGGACTAAGGAACACATACATGGCAAGCAATGCACAACATTGGCCACATAAAATAGTCACCCATGTGACTTGATGGTGAATACAATACCCACCTGTGTGGGAAAACTCAGAAACTACACCCCTCAACCACAATGCAGACCATTGTCATATGGCCTGATGACAAAGTATACCCATCACTTAGCCTTGTATAGCTGTCTGGCACAATTGACCACTACACACCCATGAATCAATGCATCCATGCATGTCAGTCCTGGCACCGTGTGTATGTGTTTTATGATGCGCATGATCACAGTCACACTCACTACAACCCCCATTGGCATACTGATGCATGCTGTCTGATGTCAGATACCTCCCCATACCCTTTGCCCATATAACCTTCGTACGACCCCTGTGGTGCATATGATACCTGCACAGTAATGTGTTGTGGCACTCTCACTAGTGATGAGTTGTATTCCTGGCCCTGCATAATGTGTCAAAGTGTGTGTGTCCCTGTGAGAGTGTGGCTGTGTTGTCGCTGGCACCTGTACATGCAGACAGGCATGTGTACTACACCTACTGTATAGCTACCATATCCCTGTTGCAGATGTCACTCATCATCACATATACGTTCTGAGGGCTCCTCACCATGTAACCTATGTGGTGCATCCAATAACTGCATGGAAAGGTGATAGCACTGCATAGTCATCAGGGCTTTGATACCCTGTGCTGGCAGGTGTGTGACACAAACATGCTTAGGTTTTACTGTCCCACCCCTCCCTGACTTGTCTTTGACTCTGTCTGCCTCTCTTACTCCCTCTCTGGTGGATGTGGAGACCTATACCTGCTTTGCTTAGGCAGCAGCATGTGTATTTTAATTGATGCTCATGATCAGCTGATGGCCTCTGCATGAATTGCAGCCCTCCTCTAGCTGATTGCATGTGGAACAGCTGTGGTAACATTCCCATAACCAGTTGCATGGAAACACACTCCAATATCTAGGAACATCATGTTGGTGTTGGGCCTTTCCATTCCTTGCGAGAAGGAACGCAATCTTTTGTTTGGCAAACAGCATCTCAGATGGATTGGGGATTTACCTCTAACAACATGCACTGATGCACTGTAGAAACAGGGCAACACACAGGAGGGGGAAGTGCATGACTTGACTACAGACTATAAGTGCTGCTGCACTGCATTTGGAGTAATGTTGGTTTAGCAGGGTGTGTGTGGATATGGTTGTCCTACATGTTGCAATACCTGCCATGTCAATGCTCTATGTATGAGGAATCCTCATCTGTAGGGTCATCTGCAGACTGGGCAGTGTGTGGGGCCTTTGGTTGCATATGTTACCCACAGAGCACCTATCTGTGAACTGCAGAATGTAGTGTGAGGATTGCAGTCTGTAGATGGTGGAACCGTGACAGTTACTGACTTCATATCCCTCATAGGACATATGTTGCAACAAACCCTGTTACAACAGTAAATGTATGATATTATCACAGCAACATGTCAATATTGGTCCTGTGTATGTGCTTCCAGCCACACCTCTGTCAAACTTTGTACATATGTCAAGCATTAAGAGGTGCATATGTGCTGTACACTATAATTACTGACATCATATCTGATAACAAGCCAGTGAGATATCAGACTGCTACACATGTTATGTACAGTAGGGTTATATTTGATGACATAACCTGGATATTCTGTGGTTCTGTGTACAGCACTCATATCTGTGTACTTATGGTAAATGTCAAAAGTGTGTGTAATGTTAATATGTGCTTTCTCTTGTGTACAGAGTTGGGTAGATGTCATTGTTCTTGGTCCCGTCCTACCTGATGTTATATGCTGCTCCACTGTATGTTACCATATCGGCTAACATGTTTGTAGGGCCATACACACACATGTCCCATACCACCGACAGGCATCGGACCACACTGTGTAGCGGCCCAGTATATGTAGGGTTTGTGTGTGAGTGGCACATATGAGGATGGTGTTGAACAGATAGTCCAAATACTGTAATAATATTCTACAGTACCATATGTGGCTGTGCTCACATTGGATGTAGCTATGCACTATCACACAGGTTTATCTTACCCTGTGCTGTGACATGCCTGCAGAGCCTGCTATATATGCGGGTACATGTGCATTCCCCCATAGGAAATGTCGGCCAGTGTTGAGCCAGTCTGCCTGTAGCCTGAGCAGTGCTTTGCTACATGCCTAGCAGCTTAGTGTACTTACCCAGTGAGATTTCATGTCCAGATACTTTCCAGATATACTGCTGCCGGGCCTCCCTTAACAGTCATGTATGCCAGACAGAGCAGTGGGATGCTGTACAGATGTATGTCAATATCTAGTGGGTAGTATGTGGCCATGGCACCTCTGTACCAGTGGTTAGTATGTGTCAGGACAGACAAGGGTGGGTGAATGCATAACCTATGGGGCATATGTATACCAGTCATTACGTGTTATACCCATCTACATGGCTGTTAACATCCACATTGACAGGTATGGTCCCCATGCTTTGCATTAAGGGGTTCTGTGTATACCTCTGGAATGTCCAGAGTGTGTCAGAATGTCCACATATATTAACCAATATCTCTGTTGTAGTCCACACTATCATTATGTGCTAGCAGCGGTACTGTACTATGATGTCCTTAGGATGTCTGTCAGTAGCCAATGGCACACATGTGAAAAGCAGGTGTGACCTCTCACACACACCATGTCTGTGAAGACAATCACTATTACAGTAGCAATAGTTTACTGATATACCTGCTAGACATACCTGACTTCCACTTGCACTATGTAATTGGGACTATAGGAGCTGAGGTAAGCCTACACTCCATGTTCAGGGCATATGATGGAAATATATGTATTTATAATTATCCAGATATCTATATAGATATATATTGACATATATAGATAGGTATGTATATGTAGATAGATATACCCATATACACCCAGATATATACATATACAGAGCAATATATTTCTACACATTTACAGATAGTGATACATATGCACATATCCATATATCATGCTGCAATACCTAACAGCAGTCCAGTGCTGTTTTATCCCCCACACATATGGTGGGGCTGGGGCCATATATGTGTGGGCTTCACCTACGCCATACATGTGTGCCCTTATGCACTCCAGATGCCAGACTATGTAACAGTGGTATATGGGCTTGTATTATTGAGTCTTGGGGGGGTGCGCCATAAATAACCTAGGCTGTTACAATATGTGGGGGTATCAGGTGTGAGCTGCCTTAAGGTACCTGGATGTACAGTATCATACAATTCACCTATATTGACATTACTTACATAAATTAGGTTAATGCAGGCCTACTGCCTCCTGCCATACAGACTGTTCTGTTTGTCACTGTGCTTGTGATGGTGTCAGTTATGCCTTATGTGACAGTTACATCCCATTTGGTCAACTGAAGTCTTTACCACCTAGTGATTGTGTACAGCGTGTAGATAGAGGCCACTGAACTATACACCAGCATTACTTACTGTTGATTGTTTGGTATCCTGTGGCCCAGTCTGTCTGTACTATTGTACTATTTGAAGGGCTTGGCCTGGACAGCAGCAGTTGTGAACCTTTCCAGACTACTGTATTAGTATAACTGTTTCACAGTTGCATTAATCTGTTTATATGGATGTCAGTGTCTGAACAGCTATGTGACATGGCATATGAATCTGTAATAGTACACAAATAATGGTTTTCCATTTCTGCAGAACTGTGTGTTCTGTTTTATCCTATGACCTCTCTGTGGGTATATGTTTCAGGCAGCGACTGCCATTTGTATGGGTGGCTCATCCAGTGTCCAGTCATTAAAGTGTTAACAGTAGGCATAATGGCTGTTCCATATTGCGTGCACCTACTACATAAGTATCTTACTGTACATATCTCTGCATGTGTATGTGTAGTCACATGTATATCTATCTATCTATAGATAGTGGTATATATATATATATATATATATATATATATATATATATATATATATATATATATATATATATATATATATATATATATATATATATATATATATATGTATCTGCATATATGTGTCTGGGTATATCTATCCTGAGGATGTTGATAGCGTCCACTATTTACATTTCCTATGAGAGCCAGACTGCACTGCATGATATGTTACCAATACTAGCCTGACATCATACAGGTGGGACGTAGTACTGTTAACATCTTGCACCCATGTTGTGTCATGTCCTGGTTATGGGATCTGCAACACTTGGTAGTGTATTGCAGGGCAGATGTGTTTGGCTGTGGGGGGTATACCTATTCATGCAAGACGTATATTGTTTGGGGCCTCTCAACCCCATTAACGGTGCATGTGGACATATATGTTTTAGTTAATCTCCCATTGATATCTACACATGTATGTCCATATATGCCTATATATATATATATATATATATATATATATATATATATATATATATATATATATATATATATATATATGCTTACATATATATAGCTATGTCCGGATATACATACATAGATATATAGCTGCTTACATATATGTAGCTTGCTGTGTATATGTTGACATATAGGTGTAGACATATATATGTGTTGATGTAGCCATTTGCATGTATATATGTTCAGATATATTTATATATATGTATATATATATATATATATATATATATATATATATATATATATATATATATATATATCTGTATATAGATATGTTGTATCTGCTTAGATATTAATATATTTACACACACACATACATCTAAATGGTGGAATGCATTCTCTGTACTGTTCAATGTCTGGGTTGGTTGATATGTCTGTGAAAACATCAGAGTTATGTGTATGTGGCATGGCTTAGTGGTAAATCACTTTGTCTGTGATGTGTAGGGTCCTGGGTTTGAGCCTTGCAGAAGCTGTTTATTTTGTTGCTGGGCAGAACATGGGCCATTGGATACAGAGTGATTAAGGCACTTTAAAGCAGTTGTAAGCGGGTTTGCTCGGGTTTGCATGGAGGTAAGCACTGCTAACTTCCAGTTACAGTTTCTTAGACTCAGTTAGCTTCTGTATCACTTAACCTGTGTAGGCATTGCTTACCCCCATGCAAATAGGCTTAAACCCCCTTACTGCTGCTTAAAAGTGCTTACTACTGCATACCCTCACACTAATTTCTTTAAATGAAAAGAAAAAAGGGTTGATAGGAAAGTGGTGAAAAAGGGGCGCAAAGAGGGAAAGACAGTAGGGAAAATAGCTAGAGATGTGCAGGAAGGGTGTAGGGAAGGTCCATAGCTGCCCATTTCTTCTACAGCAATAGCTGTGCATATACACTGAATTTGGAGGTAGGTTTGGACACTCAAACCCCTGGCAGAGGTGTGAGGACAAGAATAATAAGTTGTGATGCCAATTAGACCGAATTACATGTGTCCAGTGGACACATGTCCAAAATGGACAGCTATGTATGGGGCGAGATTTTTTTGTGGGAACAGATTGCCCTTTTTTTCAGGTGAGAGTGGGATGTTGGGGAGGGGTAGTAGGTATATTTGGGGAGGTAAGTTGGGTTAGGTAGGTTGACAGACAAGACAAACAAGGCACATATAGGGGCAGTATATGACACGTGGGGGTAAACACCTTGATGGGGAGGGGTGTTGGGATATTGGAAGCTCACAAGCTTCCTAGTGGTAACAGTGGGAATGAGGTACCCACCCATGGGCAGTCACCACTACACCTTCACAGCCCAGAAGGTGGCTGTGCTGAGGGCTGAGTTGCAGAGCCAAGTTGACTCTCTAATCGTGGCACCTGGCCCTTGAGCTGGCGTAGAAGATCACCAAACTGCTCGTTGATCTCTCTGTGCACTACGACCCAATCTGGCGACGGGTGACAGGTGCCTGTCCATGCCCACTTCTGGGGGAGGGGGGTTGAGCCCCATCCCCTGAGGCAGTTCCATCCGAAGGTGATGCAGGACCAATGGACAGGGAGGTTCCACATTGGGCCTGTGGTGCTGGTGCCATGGCCAGTTGAGGTGGGACAGGTGGGTCTGCTCGGACCGGCCTTTCCAAGCATGTTTACATTTCATCATTTGTGGGTTAGTAATAGTCAACACATTCCAGGGTTAGGTATAACAGCATGCATAGATATTCTCATTAACCCAGACACCAGATACGGAACAGTTGCATACAAACAGAACACATGCATATATGGGACTACAGTGGTAATAAGAACAGCATGCAGGTACATTGATGGGACCATGCCACCGATGTTGGAATAATTAAATATAGCACATGCATGGAAACCATTAACATTTTAGCAAACAATTGGACATTATCAGAACATAGGTGTCATTACATACCGGTTAGGGTGGCTATGTTGATTATTGTTGGAGATATGGTGGGGTGGAGAGAAAGATGTCAATTAGCAACTAGTATATTCCTGTAGTCCACATTACATTCCTAGTCAGTCCTGTTATCTGTACCTTACACGTCTTACCACACTACCCTATAGTCTTAGTTTGGGCAGTGATATTGCTGTCATCATCATGACATATGAACCGGTATTACCTGCAGTATACACCTCGTGCCTGGTATATCTGTGGAGAGAATGTTTGTTAACACTAACTGTTTGTACACATCCTCCCAGATTCCGGGTTAATGTTTTGCACTATGCTATCCAATTGCTTCTGCACAGACTCTGGTCATGTGTTGACTACATGCTGGTGTGCCTGGATATATCTAGAATATTGCCCTCTTCCACCTTTAGTGACCTGACACACACATATACATGCTTTCCTACACAGTTATATTATGTAGCATAGTGTGGGTAACAGTGACCAATGATACTTTATTATTCAGAGAAACTGCAACACTCACAGTTCCCTACAATACCAGAGTGAACAGTACCAGTACAGGTTATAATGGTCTGTATTTCATAGCACAGTGTTCGTATCCAACGTACCTGCGGGAGCAATGTTTGTTAGCACTATCTGACTGTTGCCACACAAAGTTCCAGATTACACATTAATATCATGCACATACATCTCACTCTGTTACTGTCCATACTCTGGTCACAGCTTGACAATATGGGAGTGTAAATGGGACATACTTGACATCTTACTCTCCTAACAGTTTCGGGGGTTGCTACAGTGACAGGTGTGTTCTCATAGATGTTTGCCAATCACTTGTATTCCCTGTTTGCTGGCTAAACATCTGGGATCATCCCACAGACTTACCAGGGGGACAGGTAGTAGATATGGGCACATATACTAGACATTCTGGCCTCATCTATACAGTTGTGGGGTATGAATCTGTATGCAGCTTAATTCCACTCCCAGGATTCAGACCATGGCTGTGTCTGCTACAACTTAAACACTGTGCATCACAGTTGTGCCTGCTATATAGATATTGATGTATAGCTCCTATCTGCTTTCTGTCTAATTAATCCCCTGTGCTTTTGCATTCTGACCTTGTATTACAATATTCTTATACAGATTTCCTAGACAGTTATATGTTGTTGGACAGTGTGGGTGACAGTGATGTGTAATACCTCATTATTCAGAGCAACTGCATATCATTCTTGTATTTCTGGACACAGTGTTGGTATTCTGACAGACCTGTGGGAGGAATGTTTATTAGCTCTACCTGAATGTTCCCACACATAGTACCAGATTCCACATTACTATTATGCACATACATCTCACTCTGTTACTATACACACTCTGACCACAGCTTGACAAGTTGGGGTGCAAATGGGAAATACATGGCTTCTTAGTCACATAAGGTATTGGGGAGATGCTAGTGTGCCAGCTTTGTTCTCATAGCTGTGTGTCAAACAGTTGTATTTCCTGTTTGCTGCCTATACGTCTGGGATCATCCCCCTGATTTCCCAGGGGGACAGGTTGATAGACAACATATATAGGCCACTTTAATAGGCATTCTGGACAAATCTGTACAGTTGTGGGGAATGATTCTGTATGCAGACTACTACCACTGGCCGGATTCAAACCCTGGATGTGTGTGCTAAAAAAAACAACAGTTCACAGCCCAGTTGCATGTGCTATTCTTTTGTTGTTGTCTGCATTTCCCCTGTTTACTGTCTATGTGTCTCTCAGTTGTACTAAATTGCGTCTGGGAATTACACCTGTCATATACAGGCATTCCTTCACATTCAATTTATGGTGCACAGTGTGGGTAACAGTGCTTAATACTACAATACTATTACATGATTGCATATCTACATTACCGTATGATACCAGCATATATACATGCAGTTCAGCAGTTAGGCCTGTTTTGTCAGGCTATTACACTTTTATTGACTCACAAACAATATGAGACACTTACTGCCATATTATGTAGTGTATGCAGTAATTGCCTTAAACAATACAGGTTTTATACTAGCAATTAAGTTGCTACTACTTTTATTTTTATTTCCTGTGACAGTAAATGCATGAGTATTACTGACCTGCCTCACATTGGATCCTTGCCAGGTTACTGATGTGGGCCTCCTGGTTCACGGCCCACTCCATTGCAGCTGTGGGTGACATAAGAGTAATATTTAGCCATACCTATCCATGATATACCTGAGCTGGCAATTATTACACACATACTGGGGTGATACTTACACATGTCTGGAACATCCCATGATGCTCTAGTCTCTTGGAGACACTCCTACCAGAGGTCCCCCTTATGCCACTTCAGGTCAGCATAGTGGTGCCTGACCTGCTCACCATTTCGGGGTATGCCAGTGGCACTGTTGAGGTCACGGGCGAGATGGTCCCAGGCCTCTGCATTATATTGGGAGCCTGGCCCTGCAGCAGTCTCTGAGCATGGTCTTTAAGTAGGAGTCCTGCCATGACCTTGGACTCCTGGATGCACCACCGCTGTGCCCGGAAGTGTACACCTTCTCCCCTTTCTGCCATAGTGCCTGCAAGGGGAAGCTACAACCAGTTATGAGATGTATTCCCACCTCTTGGGTTTAAGTAGGGCTGATTTCCTGCACTTTTCCATGATTGGCCAATTTTGAAAAGGCTAAGCTATGGACAAACCTGCTTACCAAGGGTTGGCATTGTTTAAAGCGGTATACCACTGGGCACATTGAGTTAGCTGGTCTACACATTGCTTACACCTCCTAACCTGTCCTGTGCAATGCTTAGTGGTGCTTACATTAGACTTTGCATTATATTTCCTTTTGGACATTGATTTCTTATTCATTGCATCTTATATATCTGCCAGATATCCAAGACTAATGTGTACATACACTCTATGGGGTCCTTGTGTTTTATTGGGGACTCCAACACTCTATTACAAATACACCTCACTTCTCGACTTACTGCTGTACTCCAGTTCACATATTTATGTTTTGCAGTGGGTTATGGAACATATAACTGCATACTGAATCCTTTCACAGGTTCAGTTTGGTTTTACTATGGGGAGGACTTGTTTGCTGATACCTCATTGTTTTTTTCTTATGTGATGGCTGGGTGGTTAACTACTGTGACTATGGTGTATGGTGTCCTGGGTTCGAGATCTTCATGGTTGTTTATTTTGTTGATGGCTAGAACAAGGGCCGTTGATTACAGAGTGAGTAAGACACTTTTGAGCAGTTGTAAGTGGGTTTGCATGAGGGTAAGCACTGCTAACCTGCCATTACATCTGCTTACAGAGAGTTAGCTTTAGAATTCCTTAGCCAGTGTAGGTATTGCTTACTGCCACGCAAACTTTCTTACGCCAGCTAACTAGTGCTTTAATATGCTTACAACTACTTATTTGTGCTTAAACCTGCTTATTAGTGCTTTATTCATTATGACACTGACACCTCATATGTGCATTTACTGCAGTACTCCAGTTCATAAAAATATGTTCATAGGTTCATAGGTTCATAGGTTGGTACTAGGCTATCAATCCTAGGGCCTATACAAGCCTAGCCATAACAACTCCCTGGCTATTTCTTCCCACATTATTTACTTTCCTGGACCCCTGTCTAGCAGGGCGACTGACATGATCCCTGGGGTGAATTTCCTTTCTCCCATCCAATCGTCAAGGTTCCTCTTGAAGAGGTCCAAAGAGGCACTCTGCTTGACATGTATGGGCAATCTATTCCAGAGTCTGGGGAGTCTCTGGGTCAGGAACCTACCCTCCAGCATGTTTTGTTTATTGTGATGACAAGGTTTAGATCCCTGGAGCGTGTAGCTCTGAGGGATTGGGATTTCTTTAAGTGTAGCATGTCCAACAGCTCTGGGTTTGACATGGCCTTATATGTTAAGCAGAGATCGCATCTGAGTAGACGATATGCGACAGAGTATAGCTGGAGTTTTTTAAGGTGTTCAGCATAGGGCATCTGCTTTAGGCCTGTGATTCTTTTAGTGAAGTATTTCTGAGGCCTTTCCAGTTGTTGCAAATGTCTTGAGAGGTACATACCAAATGGGGCATTGTATTCTATAATGGGTGTAATGAGGGATGAGTACAGTGGGACAATGACCTCCTTTTTTCTGGATGAAAAGCTCTTCGTGATGAGGTGTGCCACATAGAAGGATTTCCTGACTGTTGTGGCGATGTGGTTATCGAAGGTGAGACCACTGTCCACCTGTGTCCCTAAGTCTCTTATCAAACTTTCTGTGTTTAGTGTACTGCCACCTATATGGTAATTCATGGATACATGTTTTTTCCCAAAGGGGATAGCAATACATTTCTTGGCATTGAGCTTGAGCCCATGGCTCTGGCACCAAGCATCTGTTTCTGTAAGGCCCTTTTGTAGAGTATCCACATCATTTGGGGATTCAATAATGGCTCCCAGTTTGCAGTCATCTGCAAACTTTGTTAGCCAGAGTCCCTTAGTGTTGACCTGTACTTCAGAGAAGTAGATGCCAAACAAGAGCGCCCCAGGACTAAACCCTGAGGTACTCCACTTGTCACTTGTCTGGAGCTGGATTTGGAGTCGGCTACTTTTACAGTGTGGGTTCTATCAGTAAGCCATTTAGAAACCCATTGGGTGACATAGGGATTAATGCCCAACTTAGTACGTTTATCTATGATTCCAGAGTGGGAGATGGTGTCAAAGGCCTTGGCAAGGTCTAGATAGGCTGTGTGGACCACCTTACCCTTGTCCATGGCTCTGGAGACTGATTCAAAGAAGTCAATCAGGTTCAGGAGACAAGATCGGCCCTTCACAAACCCAAACTGGGTGGGGTCCAGTGTTTGAAGGTTGCCAATGTGTTTGTTTGTAAGTTCCATGATAATACACTCCATGGCCTTGCAGATAAGGCTTGTCAGACTGATGGGACGGTAGTTTCCGGGATCCAAGGTGGATCCCCCTTGTGGATTGGGATAACTGTAGCTCTGCGCCACTCAGTGGGCATGAAACCTGAGGTGAGGCTATGATTAAACATGACACTTAGGTGAGGTGCCAGTTCATATTGTAGTTCATGTAGTACACAGCCCGGGATGTCATCTGGTCCCATGGATGCTGTATTCTTGGCTTTAGAGAGTGTGTTTTGTACCTTGTGTGGCCGTTATTACTGGAATTTGGCAATCTTCCGGTATTGAGATGGGCCATTTAGGGGGTGAGAGGGGGTAAAGTTGGCACTGAATCGATCTGCCAGGATATTGGCAATATCCTTCGGATCAGTATATTTAATGCCATTCTGTTTTAGCTCAGAGCAGATCTAAGCATTGCCATTTAGATTCTTGACATAGTTATAGAATGCTTTGTATTTGTCTTTGGAATCTTTGGCAATTTTGTTTTCGTAACTAGCTTTGGAGGATTTTATGAGGCATCTCAGTTTCTTACTGAGGCTAGTAAGGGAGTTTTTTGCATCCTGGGATTTTCCTCTTTTCTGCAAAAGTTTCTTCCTTTTGTTGTAAAGTTTGTTTATGGCAGGGGACCACCAGATTAGCTTCCTTTTTTTGGATGAGAGCATTTTGGTTCTATTTGGGATGGCACGATTCATGCATGAGTGGATGTGCTCGTACAGTGCCTTAGTGTAGGATTCAGCAGTTGAACTTTCAGTTCCGTCTGCATGGGTGTCATGAAGTTTGTCACTTCTGACTTGAGTAGCATGAAGTTGGCTTTGGAGAAGTTTTTATGGTGGTTTCTTTACTGGGGGTGGGGTGGGATGTGGATGTTAAGGGTGATTAGCTTATGGTCAGACCTGACTAACGAGGGGTGACCATAGGTATGGAGCATTGATTTCCCATGTTGGTAATGACCAGGTCTAGGATATTGGAGCCCTGGTGGGACTATGGATTAGTTGATCTAGGGCGTTGGAATTTATGAATTCCAAGAACCGTTGCATAAAGGTGTTGGGACATGAGTAGTTTTCCCAGTTAATGGCAGGGTAGTTAAAATCACCCAGTATTAGGGTGTTTGGTTCTATCTTAATATTTTCCAGTATGTTTAGAAAGGTGTAGTGAGAATCTTGGGGTATGGTGGGGGATCTGTAGCAAGCTACAATTTGGATTGCAGTCTTACCTAGTGTTAGTTGCACTTGGAGAATTTCAGACACATTGTGTTGGCCAACTAGCCTGGTGGTGTGAATATCCTTGGTGAATATTGACACTCCTCCACCTTTAGTGTTTCAGTCCTGGTTTGGTGGCCGAAAAGTGTGGTAAGAGTTGTAGCCTGGTATTGCAGGGGTGCTCTCTGGAGCCTTAAACCAGGTCTCAGTTACTGCACAGATATCGATGTTCTCCATTTTTAGGAGTGCCTCGAGAGAGTGCATTTTGAGGTTTAGACTTCTAGCATTGAGTAGCATTACCTTCAGATTTTGCATGCTTGTACCTGTTACGGTGGTGGTTTTGTCCTTTGAAGTTTGCCTAAAAAAGGCACTATAGGGGTGGCAAAAGCCTTAGCCAGTAACCTGAGTCACAGGGGCGACAGGTGCAGACCATCTCTGGCAAAGCATCGTGGTCTGTCAATCATGTCATCCCAGGCAGATACTGGATCCCCTTTGAATGACACCATAAGCTTAGCCAATTGTTGAAGTCAATCATTTTATCCTTATATTGTGGTATCATTCTGGGCGAAGGCAGGATGCTACTCAGGGCTAGGGTCATACCTGCATGGGCCACATGATCCGAGAGCTCTTCCATGTCTCTTTTCATGTAGTCCAGGGAGGTATGTCTCAAGTCATTCACTCCAACATGGACAATGACAGAGTCATATTTGTTCTTGTTATTTAGTGGGTTATGCAACATAAATATTACTCATAACGTGCTTTGCCATGGAAAATGGAATCTGCTGCAGTGGGATTCAAACCAAGAATAAAAGTTTATAAGGTGAATGCTCTGTCCACTACACTATTGTTATGCTTCTTACTTTGCTTATATCTTCTTCAGCCATTTAAGCTACATTAACCGTAGCTAAGCAATGGGCAAACCCACGCACTTTACAGTTAGCTTTCATTGGATTAAAAAAATAAATAAAAGGGTTTCTTCATTTTATTTATATGTACTTTTGCTGTTGTACACATGGGGGACTGTTGTTGGGGATATGCGGACACATATGAGTGGTCTTGCTCATTTCTTACCCCTTTCTGCTGTTCTGCATTGCAGGGGCATGTATATTCTGAGGGCTCTACTCTCAGACACGCCCCCTGCACTCTTACATGCTCTGAGTAAGATTAACAGCTCAGGCTGCGTGCCTCATTATTATGCATGGTGCGCTGCCATCCTGCTCCTAAATGGTTGCTTCCATGCAGGACTAAGCTATTCTTGCACAGAAGATTAGTAAATCATGGGGAATGTCTGATTAAGTGACTTGCTAAAAGACAGAGCATAAATATGAGGCAAAATCATGGTCATTCTGCAAAACTGGAGACAAATAAGAGTAGACTACTGTAAACCACTTAAAGTAGCAAGGCAACAGGTTCTCCATCAACATGTATTTTGTGAACCGCAAAAACTGTGAAATTCTAGTAACTGGCATTGACGAGCTGTAATCCACAATGATTAAAAAAAAAGTTAATGAGGCCTGGTAGTTGGTATGGAAGATTCAAGGCATTTTATACCTGTAGACAAGGTGGAGGGTTTGACTCAGTCACTTAACTAGCCAGTGCCCCCCTAACTGGTGCCTTACACAGTCAGACAGGCACATACATACCTATGCACATAGGCAGAGTCATGTCTAATGATGCTGCAAAGAAAGATACTCAATTTGTCCATCTACCTGCTGGTATTGCATTCCTCATGCTCAAACATTTTCATTGCCTGTTGCTAGAACAGTAAAGAAAACAATAAAATATACATTCTGTATCCTAGATGTAAAATTCCTACTTCCCCCATTTGCTATGAGTACTCCATGCTGCTAAGTTAATTCACATTCAAAAGTTTCTCATGTGGTCTGTGTTGTGCCCACTCATCTCATTGACTCAGTTTATTTGCCTATCAAGACACTGGAGCTGTTGCACACCAGGCAGGTAATTGGTGTTCTTAAAGAGCACTTAAACTTTTTTTTTAATTCTTTGTTGGTCCTTCTTTTATGTAGCTGTTAATTCATATCATGTGGTATGGACACTGCTCCCAACCAGCACCAGACAGCAATGATTTATTTAAAAACTTAATGGGCTTTTTTTAAAATTCATTGCTGGTTCTGACATTTTTTAGTGCTGTATGTCCAGGCCCTGCAACCAGTACTATGTCCTAAGTAGTTGCCTAGGTCATTGTGCTGGATCTAGCCCCATCCTATAATATAAACATATTCCAAACCATTCTGTAAATCAGAATTTGCAGATTTATTTTTGTTGTTGATCATAGGCAGCTACATTATTTGTTTCACAGAAAGCCAGTCAGTTATCTCTTATGCAAGAACTATTTTACATCTAGCCTTTTTCACATTCAGATTATTACATCTGGATTACTGTTTTATCTCAGGCTCAAAATTATCAGTAGAAACTACAACTATTCATACAGAATCTGAGAGCAAAGAGTCTTCATCCTTACTGAGGGCATATTCCTGATTTACATTTGATGAAATATCCTTCTCTAAAGTGATACTTGTAACCAGTAATCCTCTCCTCTCAGAAATTTGATCCACTTGAGCTTTACTGTCTTCTGTATAAAACTGGTTGACTCCTATGAACATAAATTCTTTACGGACAAATACTTACACCACTCTGAGTAACAACTAGTCACTGTTTGTCCTGAGCTTTATTTTTTACTGTGATGGCTGCTTAGCATTGTTTGACAACCCTGTTTATTGTACTTTGAAAAATATATCATCAAATATTTTTGTACTTATGAAATGAAAAATTCCATGTCAGTGTCAAAAGTTTAAAGAGTGAGTTTTGTACAGTTTCAACCAAGTGCCAGGTTAAGAGTTAACATTAGAACCAAATACAAATGATGTCCCAATCCAGGGCTGACAAGGAATAACCACACCAAACGATACAGACCACTGCTAAAACGAATCCACGGAAAGCAGGCAGTTGTAGAAACACTTCTTTAATACAAACTAATACAGACTAAGCGCTTTCACCAAACACACTTTGGCATCTTCAGAGTCAAATCTTCTGATACAAGGACCAGACTTATATACTCACTGATTGCAATGATTCAATAATTAACTAACAAAATATTCAATCATCTCTTAAACACACATAACCACTCAAAAACAATACATGCAAATATATATAAAATTTTATATATATATATATATATATATATATATATATATATATATATATATAAATGCAAAACCTTTTACAACCTAACCAAATAAAATATATATAATATAAAAATATTGTACAATATATAAAATGAACAAATACAAATATAAAAATGAAAATGAAATGTATAAATGAAATATAAAATATAAAATATGAAAAGAACAAACAATAAAGAATATACTAATATAAAAAATATAAAAAATACATAAAAAACTTGAATTACATCAACAATATAAATCATAATCATTGTATGCAAAAAATATATATATATATCTATGTATAAAAATCACATAATTTAATGTAATATATATATATATATAAACCTTATTCTTTGACATTGTAAATATAACAATTCACTTGATTGATTCAATTGATGTGCATCGGAAAGCTAACGGTGTTATGGGGGCTAATGGATTGGATGATTTGACTGATTCACAATGTGAGCTCTTTACTTTACATTCACCTGTATGTTCTACTATACCGCCAGGTCAGAGGACAGCAAACGGGGTTCCTCCCAACATTGGTGTGTCTGACGGGTCCAGCAGGTGTCGACAGGAAGGAGGAAGTGAGTGTGGGGAGGATCGATCCAATTCCCTTCCGGTTTTGCGTGAGGAGCACAACCAAGAGCGTTGGTTTGAGCCGCCTTTGATCGATTTTGCAAGTATGGATTTGGATTTCGAGAAGCGGGGTTTTCCAACCTTAAAAGAACAGATCTTTCGTTATGAAAAGTTGTGCACAAGATACAGAGCTTTACAGCTGGATAATCTTTTTTTGCGTAAATCGAAGGAGCTCAAACAGGTTCCCAAGGGGCTTCGAGTTTGGAAGCTTCCCATGGGGATTGAACCAGGTACAGATTCTTTCATTAAACTTGTCAACTTATTTGACCGTACAGGGTTTGAGTTGCTTGATATCATCATTTGCAATAACGAGGGTAAACTGACTGAATTAAAGGGTGAAATTGTTGGGCTATATACAAGCATTACTTCCGACTTGCTGTTTTTTCAGTATGATGCTTGGTTCAAAAGGGTGCTTGCAAATATTGAGTCCTTTGTGAATAGAAGTAAGAGCACTAAACAGAAAAAGTTAATGAGGGACAAAATGGACTATGCAAGTAAAAACGCTTACCCCCCAGGGCGCAAATTGAACCATTCTACTGTTTTACGTGGTGATGGGTTTAGTATTGAACAAACAGAAGAGTTTCGTGGTTTGGACTGTGAGAATGAGATAGTGGACGATTTTTTAGAACAACAGAGCGAGCCTCGGAGGTCAGAGAGGATCCAGAACAGAAACCAGAACTCTGTGCAGCAATTTTCAAGGGGACATTTGGGGGGGGGAGGGGGAGAGGGGTATTTCAAAGGAATTGAATAGTATTTTGTTATTCGATGATTTTGATTGTGTATATTTTGATGGTAATTTGTGTGCTTCTAGTGCAGTTCACTGTGAGTTGATGTCTGGCTCTGCCTATATGTCTAATGAATCCAGTTGTGAGGGTTTTGTTAAAGAAGGGCAGGATACAATCAAATGTGTGGGTTCTTATGGTGAAGAAGATGTGAGGGATATTTATGATATCAATGCGAATACTGTTTGTTATAATATGGATTTTGTGGTTCCAAGTTTTGATGAAACAAGTAATGGTGATAATTTCAATGGGCTGTGCTGTGTTATTGGAAGAAGGTTTGATTTCAGTATTTACAACTATACTGATACAATTTTGTCTGATAGTCATTACAGATTATTTAGTAGAGGGATTAATTTTGTTCCCAACTTCAAGCTGGATGTTGCTCGTGTTTTGACTGATTTAAAGTTGTTTCTGAGAAGAATTAATCTTAAGTTGTATTTTGGAGAGGAACATCCATTTGATGTTGGAGGCCCTGCTTTGGGGGCTTTATCTTTAAAAAGGAAGAGTTTGTTTATCCCTCCACATAATGTGGAAATTTTGAACATGGAGAGGATGCTTGAAAGTGAATTTAGGAGAATTTGTCTCCAGAAGTATTTGTAGGAAGACAACATTGATGAAGGGGAGAGATTGATTTTGTCTGATTTGAGGGCTGCCAACAATACAAGATGTATGAAACCTGACAAGGGCGGGGGGATGGTGCTTATGTACAAGATTGATTATCTGGCTGCTATGATGGAATTACTGGATGATGATACTGTTTATTGTAGAGTGTCTTTGAACGAGGTTAATATGGCCTACAAAAGGATTGATTTGTTTTTGATGGATGCTCTGTTTCAGGGAGAGATCAGTGAAGATGAGTTTGATTATTTGCAGGTTAGGTACCCGATTTTGCCAAGCATCTTTGGGATCCCCAAAGTGCACAAAGGTGTGAACCCTTTGTCATTCAGGCCGATAGTATCTGCAAAGGGTTCCAAGACTGAGTCTTTGGCTTCCTTTGTGGATGTACATGTAAAGCCAGCAATTCAGGATGTGGAGCACATCCTAAGAGATTCCTGGCACTGCTTGGAAAGGTTGGGGAAGGTTGAAGTTGTGAGTAGTGTATACAGTTTTCTTACCATCGATATAGTTAGTCTATTTTCAGTAATTCCTCACAATGAGGGACTTGACATTTTTTTGAAAGTTTAAATTTGAGTGGTATGATTGATAAAAGCAGGATAAACTTGTTGTACAGTTTGATGGATATGGTTCTGTCTAATAATTTCATGAAGTTTGAGGGGGAGTACTTTAAGCAGTGCTCGGGAGTGGCAATGGGTGCCAAGTGTGCCCCGACCTTTGCCAATCTAGTTTTGTTGGCTTGGGAGAGGGAATTTGTGTTTGCATCGGTATTTCATTCCAAAATAGTACTTTACAATAGATTTCTTGATGATTTGCTCATCCTGTGGGGGGGGGGGGGGTGATGAGGAAGAGGCTGTTCAATTTGTCAACTACTTAAATGGGACTACTAAGTTTTTGAAGTTTACCCATACTTGGAGTAGGGACAGTATTAATTTTTTGGACATCACCATCATCAAGGATGGTGATGGTTTGTTAAGTACTATTTATAGGAAGGAGAATTATTCCAATTCACTATTACATTTCAACAGTTGCCATCCCTTCCATCAGAAGAAAGGGGTGGCAAAAGGTCAGATGGTCCATACATCACGATTGGTTAGTGATGAGGGGATGTTTAAGAAGGAGATGTACATCCTTATAGGGATGTTATTGGATCATGGTTATCCATTGAGTTTATTATTAAAAACCAAGAAGGAGGTATATAAAAGGAGAATAACTAATTATTCCCCTATTTTGAGGAAATATAGGGGTCCAGGTGGTTTGGTTGTGCTCAATGATGTGGAGAGGATGAGTGAAGGAGAAAAGGAAAAAGATAAGTTTGGGTATGACCCTGTGTTTGTCTTACAGTTCAGTGAGAAAGCCTCTGAGATGTGTAATGTGATGAGAAGTTTGTGGGACAACAGTTTAAGTTCGGAACTAAAGACGATTATTGGATCTAAACCTTCAATTGTTTTCAGTAAGGGACCCAATTTGAAGAACATTTTATAAAGGAATGCTAGGTTTGTTAAGTCCATGATGAGCAAGTGTGGAGCATGTAGGGCTTGTAGGTTTATAGCGGAAGGGCCGTATGTATGTGTGGCCAACTTTGGACGTACTCTGGGTTGTCCGGGGGTTTGTAATTGTAATAGCAAAAATGTCGTTTACATTGCTTCCTGCGCATCATGTGATGCATTTTACATTGGAATGACGACGCGTAGGTTAAGGGATAGGGTGTTAGAGCATGTTAGAAGTGTGAGGATTAAAGATGTGCACAATGCCCTATATTTGCATTCTGTCAAATGTTCTGGTTTTAAGAAATTTGTGTTTTTCATCATTGACCGGGTGGTCATTGATCAAGGTGGTGACATTGGGAACCGGGTAGCTCTTCTTGAAGCGGAATGGCAGCTTAGGCTGAATGCTTTGAAGCAGCCTGGCTTATATGATTGTATTTCATTAAAGCCGGCTTTGAAGCAGAAATCCTATTTGATATAATATGCACAGTGAATTGTTATATTTACAATGTCAAAGAATAAGGTTTATATATATATATTACATTAAATTATGTGATTTTTATACATAGATATATATATATTTTTTTTTCATACAATGATTATGATTTATATTGTTGATGTAATTCAAGTTTTTTATGTATTTTTTATATTTTTTATATTAGTATATTCTTTATTGTTTGTTTTTTTCATATTTTATATTTTATATTTCATTTATACATTTCATTTTCATTTTTATATTTGTATTTGTTCATTTTATATATTGTACAACATTTTTATATTATATATATTCTATTTGGTTAGGTTGTAAAAGGTTTTGCATATATATATATATATATATATATATATATATATATATATATATATATATATATATATATATATATATATATATATATATATATATATATATATAAAATTTATATATATTTGCATGTATTATTTTTGAGTGGTTATGTGTGTTTAAGAGATGATTGAATATTTTGTTAGTTAATTATTGAATCATTGCAATCAGTGAGTATATAAGTCTTGTCCTTGTATCAGAAGATTTGACTCTGAAGATGCCAAAGTGTGTTTGGTGAAAGCGCTTAGTCTGTATTAGTTTGTATTAAAGAAGTGTTTCTGCAACTGCCTGCTTTCCGTGGATTCGTTTTAGCAGTGGTCTGTATCGTTTGGTGTAGTTAACATTAGAACCTGGAACTTTTGTTGATTTTATAATATGATACATTACTTTATTGCCTCCTATAGGGGTTGGGAGGATGGCCTGATGGTTAATGTGCTTGCCTCATAAGCACAAGGTGCAGGACTTGAGTCTCACCAGAGGTAATTAGCTAGGCTTAAAATAGCTCACAAGAGCAGATAGCCTAGTATAAACCTATGTGTATATTATATTTATCCTTACAGCCCAGATGGTGGCTGAAAAAAAATCTGCAGCTAAGCTCACCTACCAGTTTAGTTTAAACTTAATAAATAAATAAATAAATAAATAAGTACAGATTCAAGAGAGAGAGAGTTTTGTATTAAATTAATATAATTAAATATGGAGATAGATCAGAATACAAAAGATAATAAGCAAAGAAACAGAAGAAATTGAATTGGCTAGATTGTTATGTAATATTCTCAATGCAGGAGTTACTAAATTAGTTCCTATCAGGAGCTGCAGTGCCTTTCTGAAAGGCAATCTTCATTTGTGAACAAAAGCAGAGAATTCTCAGTCTCTTGGGTTCCCATGGTTAAATGGACTAAATGTAAGTCAGGCGTTAGCAGAAATAGAATGGCTTTTGTTTAGAAATGATCCCATATACATGCATCTTTCTCTACATGACTACCTCTAGCAGCAGCTGTAAATGGATTTCAGAAGAGCTGAGATAGAAACATGCGAGAGCATTAAGTGATCAGAGAGCGACAGTATAAAAGAGACAAGACTACACAAGTGTACTAACAAGTACGTCTGTGACTATACTGCCCAGATAATACTATTTGTTGTTACCTGTTTCTGCTTCTCTCACTACTGCCAATGAATGAGATATATCACCTATTAAGTACGCACAATTTTTATTTATTATATAAGGTCTACTTATCTTGAGGATTTAATGTAATGGAGAAGCAGCTCTAATTTTTTCATTTGTCCTTTAAAGTTTAACCACATGGTAGTTATGGTTTAATTTCTCCAAGATTTTTTGGGGTTTCTAATACTATGATGGGAATGGACCCCATTCCTAAGTCAAGGTATGATTAATGTTCATGAAATTAGTATTGTTTCAGTCTTTGATGTTAGCTAAAAGTGCTCATTGCTGCACCCACAATGAGCCCAGAACTGACTCCTTTTGTAAATCATATGGAATTACATGCATTGGCAGAATAGCTAAATAAGACTGTAAATTCTTTTTTATAAGACCTGTGGCTCCTACTGTTATTGGAACTATCTGGGCGTCTTTCTTCATCATTGTTGTTGTTCCTGCTGCACATATCCTGGTATTTTATGATGTTATGTCTCTTTGTATATGAGACAGTGTAATTACTGAGTGTAGCAATTTCAATAATCAATGCTACTTTTGTCTTCTTTCCTTGGACTACTATATCTGGCTTTCTCTGTTTTCTGAACTATTGGTAATGGGTAATCCCATGTGATATAAATGTCATCATTGTCAATTATGCTTTGTTGCTCATGTTTCCACTGTTTCTCAGCTACTTCAACATTCATCAAAAATCAGGGTGTGCATTGTTTAAATAACCAGGAATCTTATTTAAATCCAGGGCAAATGATGGTTATCACAGAGATGAAAGTGCTTAAACAAGTGTGTGCTTCGAAGTATTTGACTTTTTTGTTAATAAATGTATTTACACTGTTTTCCGGTGTTAGCATCATTCTCATTGGATTTAAATAAAGCTACTGCAATATTGTAATGTTTGCACAATTCCTGATGTTATCTAACCAATCCTCAGCAGGCTGTTATATGGCAACAAGATTTGTCACCACTCCTACCAGTCACCATGGGAGTACCACAGGGCTCAGTTCTTGGACCTCTGCTCTTCAACATTTTTACAAATAAACTTCATGCTGCTACATATCTTGCATCCATTATACAGTATGCTGATGACTCCACATTAATTTGCACTGCTCCCACACTACAAGAACCCAAAGTAACTATCCCACAGTCCTTCACTGCTGTCGAATCTTGGTTAACAAACTCTCAGCTAATACGTAACTCAAGTAAAACAAAAATTATGTTAATTTCCCCTGGCAAACCCCTTGACTCCTCATCTTTGTTCCAAGTATATTTCTCCAGCAGCACTACACTAGGTACAGTATCACAAGCGAAATTACTAGGTGTCATCATAGACAACAAAATGAAAATGGACGTACATGTAGCTCAGACAATCAAAAAGACACACATGAAGTTCTTCAGAGTCAAACCATTCTAAACTGGCAACACAAGACAAGCATTTGCTAAAATTCATTTGCTTTCTATCCTTCTATATGTATCTCCAATATTCACTAACTCAAATAAAATGGAATTAGCTAGACTCAGTGTTTGCTACAATAAAATAGCAACATTTGCAACCAACTCCCCCATAGGACCCACCACTGCCTGACCTTAAAACAACTTAACTGGATAGAATTACCCCACTATCTAACTCAGCATCACCCATATATTGATAAACCATCCAGACAGATCACCAGCTCTCCAATAGCTGATCCAACCTTACACCAATCCCTGTGTTCTCCACTCCACAAACAAATCCCTACTACAAATCTCAAGGTCTTACAATAATGCTGGAGAATCTCTGCATTCCAAGTATATCTCCAACATTTGGAAAAGTATCCCACAACCTATTACTTGTACAACTGATCTCACTCACTTTAAAAACCTTCTGAAAGACTGCCTAACTAACCAATGGCTTTGCCCTTGCTCAGACCCTGGTTAAAGATAGCATCTTCCTCAATGTCCACTCATCTTACACTTTAGCTAGAAAGCCCCACTTAATCTTTCACCCTAATTAACTCTTCTCTCTTTGCTCAACACTGCTTCTTTACCTCATTTAGACCTATATGCTAATTATCACTAGTAGACTATCTATTATATATACCTGTAAGATTCACTGTATATATGTACTTCTTTCTCAAAAGCACATTGTGATCTACATACCACACTATGTTCCAGTTAGGTATGTGATCTGCTTATCACACTATGTTCTGACATATGTATTCTTGTTAACCCTTTGTAAACCATAATGTACAATGTAAGCTACTTGCTAAGAATTGTCTTAGTGCTTCTCTCCTTAAACCATAATGTACTTTGTAAGTTACGTGCTAAGAATTTTGTACTAGAGCTTTTTTCATTGGGCGACAATGAAAATGGGCTAAAAACCCAGTTGGACTTCCCAGTAAACAAATGGAAAATAGTAAATAAACAATCTTGCCACATTATTATGCCTTTCAGTATATAGGCACTCTGCCATTAGTGTGTCACACCCAGCAACAAGATGTGTGACTGTTTCCACCTCTGTTTTACAGAGCCTGCATTTGTCTGTTTCTCCCACATGTTCAATGGAGTTTGTAAATCAATGTATAAGTACTCCACTATGTCAATATTAACCTTTCATCTTTTGGCTTCAACTCACCTCTCCTTAAACACATCTGCATAACACCCTGATCAGCATGACATTGTTCTAGGAGTATTTTTATTTTTTATTTACTACAATAGTTATGACTTTTCCACTTTTCTTGCTTTCTCATCTGATCCTTCTTAAATTCTTTCTTTTGTGTTTTTTTTCACATTAATTTGCTGCCATTTTTTTTATCTATTTCTGGTTTTATTTTCATTCCTGCATGGCACCAATATACCTTTGCTAAACTAAGCAGGGAAGTCATCTTAGACTTCTTATCATGTTTTAAAACTTTCACTATGTTTTGTTTGGCTCTAGTGAGGCAAGCAGATATGTATGCAGTCTCACAACTGCAGAACTTTACATGTAATCAGTTTTGACAAGGCCCATACCTCCTTCAGAACGAGGTATATAAAAGCTTGATATACACTGATTTTATATATCATTTGATATGAGTAAAGCATTTTTCTTGATTTCCTGTCCAACTGATCCAATACCTTTTGGGGCCAGTCATTCACACCAAAGCTGTAAGTTAAAACAGGATAAGCAAATTGGTTTATAGCTTGGGCTTTGTCCTAGATGGCAGGGTTATTTTCAATATTAGTTTTAGTCTTCTGATGTATTCCTTATTGATTTTTTTCAGATTGGTTCATGTTTTATTGTTGATCCTTCATCAGTTCCAAAATATTTATACACTCCTTCCTGCTCAAGTTCATTTGTATCACATTCCTGTCCCAGGTTGATTTTTCCTGGCTTAAATGTTGCTTTTGTACATTTATCAAGACCAAATGACATTCTTATATAATCTGAGAAAGTTTTAACTTCTTGCAGTTGTGCTTTTAACTCCTCCTCTCATGAATTATACAGTTTTACATCATCCAGGAAAAAGAAGATGAGAGGTTTTTATACTTGGCTGTTTTCTTGGAGCCAAGTTGAAACCATGACCTATTCTGTTAAGTAGACAGCTTAATTGGTTAAGAGAAAGACAAAACAGCACTGGTGACAAAGAGTCACCCTGGAATATGCCCCTTTGGGAAAATAATTTGTTCATTGTTCATGACTTAACTGCAAAGTGGTTTACTGTTGTAAGATGTATCTTAAACATCTGTAAGCACTACTTTATCCATGTATGTAGGATACGGTCAAATGCTGTTTTGTAATCTATCCATGCCATACTTAGATTCTTCCCCTTTTTGCAATTCTCCCTAATGGCTTTATTTAACAACACATGATCCTTTGTTCATATGACTTCATTTTGTTACCCTTTTATCTATTGCCATAACTGAATTTTCTTCTAAAATGCCTACAAACTCTGTCTGCATCAGTTCTAGTATACAGTTTGTACACTGTCAGAAGGCAAGTTATTGGTCTATAGTTTTTAGGATGGGTTGTAGGTTCACTCTTAAAGAGGATGAGTATCATTTTTCCTGTTGGTGTGTGTTTGGGATGCACATATAAGTATTTCTTACTCAGGGCTAAATCTTCTTGAAAAGATCTTAATACTTTTAGCAAGAAAAAACAAAAACTGCAGCTGCCCATGCACTTACAACATGAAATTTATTGTATAACCACTTTTGTCCTTAAAATTATACTGGACTACCTGAGATACATGTGATCTCCATTTAAAAACATTTATATACTAAAGCAATGCTGCCGTCTAACTTCCAATCAATCCTACACAAGCAACCATGAAAAAAGTGTCCACGCTAATACAAGTACCAAAGCAAATAAAACTCCACAGGTGAAGAAACTTGGTTCAAAGAATCCAGTCTGTATCAAACTAACGGAATTGATGAGCAGAATAGCTTAGAAATGTTGAACAACTTTTAATCCTTAAAATAGTAAAAAATCAGTCAAGTGCTTTCGCCTGGTTCCTACCAGGCTTTGTCAAGATAAAAAACAGTCCAAAACGAAGTTGTTATATACCACTTGGAATTAACAATATAATTGATTAATTTGCAATTGCGATTATTGTAATTACAAATTTAAAGCACCAGTGTCATCCATACCTCCAAATCTAGCAACAGGCTAGTGAGTTCTTTACACAATTAATAAGTTAAATTATTTAATCTAAAAATGCATTTAAAAATATAAATATTTGTATGTATACAAAACAGTTATATATATAAAATATACAAATAAATAAATACAATCGCTTGTCACATTAAACTCATGTAACAAATAAAAATTCATGAATGGTGTTCATAAGCATTTTCTGTGATGTCAATATATAATGTAAAATGCATAAACATTAAACCATATTTAATTAAAAAATTGATTGAGGTAGTATTGAACCTTTGAGCACTAAAACAATAAGATACCTTAAAAAAATAGAAACCTCTCAATCTAGTAAAATAAAAACCCAAAAAGTAATATGTAACAAACTCATAATTTCTCTCTATTTAATTTTAAAACACTGGCTATACTAATACCGTCATTCAAACCTGGAATTTTCGTAGCATTTAGTTTTAGTTGCCATATCAATTCTTTGTTTTCCAAACGAGTCTCCCAGTCACCCCCTCTGGGGTCCTGAGTGACTTGCTCTAAAACTAAAAATTTTAAATTCATATTACTACATACCAAAGAATGTTTATAAAAGGCGTTGGTATCTTTTTTCTTTGAAATCTCATATAGATGCTCATATATCCTTTTTCTTAGTGGTCTCTCAGTCTTACCTATATAGAAACTACAGCACTCGGTGCAGGTGCCGAGATAAACCACCCCTTTAGATGTACAGTTAAAATAACCTTGGGTACCAACTCTAAAATTTCTAGAGGGGATAAAAAGATTGTTGTGGTCATATATATAGGCACATTGATTACATGCACCACATTTAAAAGTACATACTTTGTTGAAAAGATACAAATCCTTTTTATACCTATGACTACTTTCTAACAAACCCTTTAAATTGGTGTCCCTCCTTCTTGTAAATCCAGGTTTGTCGGGGATAATTTTATTAATATCATCTTGTAGTGTCAAAAGTGGCCAATATGTAAGAATGGATGCTTCTATTTGTTGGGAATCTCTAGTATATGTGTAAACAAAATTACTGCTTTGTAAATGTTGGTCAGTGGCATTGGTTGGGTCCAAACCACTACCTTTTCCAAGTAATGGTGGGTATTTAGATTCCCTCTCATGTGATACTTCCTTTATCAAATTTTCCATTTACTTGGTGGAAAATTTGATAAAGGAAGTATCACATGAGAGGGAATCTAAATACCCACCATTACTTGGAAAAGGTAGTGTTTTGGACCCAACCAATGCCACTGACCAACATTTACAAAGCAGTAATTTTGTTTACACATATACTAGAGATTCCCAACAAATAGAAGCATCCATTCTTACATATTGGCCACTTTTGACACTACAAGATGATATTAATAAAATTATCCCCGACAAACCTGGATTTACAAGAAGGAGGGACACCAATTTAAAGGGTTTGTTAGAAAGTAGTCATAGGTATAAAAAGGATTTGTATCTTTTCAACAAAGTAGGTACTTTTAAATGTGGTGCATGTAATCAATGTGCCTATATATATGACCAAAACAATCTTTTTATCCCCTCTAGAAATTTTAGAGTTAGTACCCAAGGTTATTTTAACTGTGCATCTAAAGGAGTGGTTTATATCGGCACCTGCACCGAGTGCTGTACTTTCTATATAGGTAAGACCGAGAGACCACTAAGAAAAAGGATATATGAGCATCTATATGAGATTTCAAAGAAAAAAGATACCAACGCCTTTTATAAACATTCTTTGGTATGTAGTAATATGAATTTAAAATTTTTAGTTTTAGAGCAAGTCACTCAGGACCCCAGAGGGGATGACTGGGAGACTCATTTGGAAAACAAAGAATTGATATGGCAACTAAAACTAAATGCTACGAAAATTCCAGGTTTGAATGATGGTATTAGTATAGCCAGTGTTTTAAAATTAAATAGAGAGAAATTATGAGTTTGTTACATATTACTTTTTGGGTTTTTATTTTACTAGATTGAGAGGTTTTTATTTATTTAAGGTATCTTATTGTTTTAGTGCTCAAAGGTTCAATACTACCTCAATCAATTTTTTAATTAAATATGGTTTAATGTTTATGCATTTAACATTATATATTGACATCACAGAAAATGCTTATGAACACCATTCATGAATTTTTATTTGTTACACGAGTTTAATGTGACAAGCGATTGTATTTATTTATTTGTATATTTTATATATATATAACTGTTTTGTATACATACAAATATTTATATTTTTAAATGCATTTTTAGATTAAATAATTTAACTTATTAATTGTGTAAAGAACTTACTAGCCTGTTGCTAGATTTGGTGGTATGGATGACACTGGTGCTTTAAATTTGTAATTACAATAATTGCAATTGCAAATTAATCAATTATATTGCTAATTCCAAGTGGTATATAACAACTTAGTTTTGGACTGTTTTTTATCTTGACAAAGCCTGGTAGGAACCAGGCGAAAGCGCTTGACTGATTTTTTACTATTTTAAGGATTAAAAGTTGCTCAACATTTCTAAGCTATTCTGCTCATCAATTCCTTTAGTTTGATACACACTGGATTCTTTGAACCAAGTTTCTTTACCTGTGGAGTTTTATTAACCATGAAAGGAGTCCCAGACACAGGTTTTAACTTAGTGCTTGTGTTCTTTTTAATTATACCAGAATTTCTTCAAAGTTAAAACCAAATGTGCAAATCAAGTTTAAAAGAAGTGCCAAATAAATCACATGATCCTAAACAATCAATACAATGGTTCACTTATTCCTTCAATTCATCTTGAAGTTGCAGTGTATTTAAAAACCTATAGAATAAATAACATTAGCATTTAAAGCCTTTGTGCTAACGCAATTATTACTAACACTTCTGATGTTTATATCAAAGCACTGAACGTATACCTTTGGGACAAAAATAGATTCAATTGCAATATACAATGAGTGGTTTACATGGCATTGTGTGACTCATGCTCAGGATTTTACATTGGTAAGATGGTGAGAAAGCTGTCTAGAAGAATATATGACCATACTCTGGCTATTAGGAATAAAGATACTAGTAATTACTTGGACAAACATTCTCTCACGTTTCAATTTCAAGAAATTCCATTTTTTTACATTAGATGCAATTTGCATGAAAGATTTTGTGGGTAATCATAACGTCTTACTTGAATGCTGAGAATCTTGGTGGCAAATAAGACTGTGGGCAGATAAATTTTCCTGTCTTAATGATTCAATAAAGATTAAATATTTCTGGTTAGCACAAAGGCTTTAAATGCTACATATTGCTGTTAAGAGTTGATACATTTGTGCGCTTGATATTTATATGTTTTTAAGTTTTTTTAAATTATTATTTTTTATTTATTGTGCTAGGGATAGTGAGTTAGTTTAGACAGCAAACACTAATGCAGAGGGTTTTTGAAATGTATATTTATTGTATAGGTTTTGAATGCACTATAACTTTAAGATGACTTGAAAGAATAGTGAACCATTTTATTGGTTCTGGTGCAATTAAAATGAAAGCGCCAAGTTAAAACCCACATCTGCGACTCCTTTCATGCTTGCTTGTGCAGCATTGTTTGGTAGTTCTTTGTTTTTTTTTTTTTTCTACACCACTTTGGTTGGTTAATGCTGCTGTCTAGTGGATAAAAGTGCAAAAGACAGCTTATAACAAAAACAACCAGTAACATATAAAAATCGAATACAGGTATTTAAGACACTATAGAAATGAATACAATATCAAACTTTAGACCTTTTATAGATTAATAAACTGGTAATTCAAACACTGTCATTAATACCAGGGGAATTTGTTGCATTTAACAAAATCTGCCAATGCAATTCCTTTTTTAACACCTTTATTGAATTATCACTTGTGACATTGGCAAATTTGCATTTATACAAAAGTAGTCAAACTGTATTAATGAGTTTACATTTACAAACATTGTACTTCACATACATTGCTATATATCATATAATCTAAGCAACATTACATCAATTATTCAATTCCTGCCCTTTTTCAAACAAGAAACGTCTTTATTAAATTATCACTTATGACATAGGCAATCATACATTTATTTAAATGAAAACAAACTACACTGACACTATCCTAGTTGTAAGCATTTAACATTACAAATCACGTTGACACACTCCCAGTTGCAAACATTACACATCACTTATAATCCACCCAATCATTTTTAGCCGAAACATTACATAGCTCATTTAAGTCCTGCTTTCTTTTAAAGCACATTCCTCCCCTGTCTGAATTGCTCCCACAATTCCCATTTTCCTATGTAGTTTGTTTCTACCCTTTTCTAAACATCTCAGTTCCAGTTGTTTTATCTCTGTTACTATATTCACTAGTTTTAGTATAGTGGGTTTAGATTTTGATGTCCATTTTCTGACTTTTGAGGTATGTTTCCTAATCAACATCTCTCTGAAATGGGGCACCATTCTCCAATATCTGGAACACAATTGTTTGAAAAAAAATTTGCACAACTGTTAGAATGTTTACCTAGAACACTATCGGTATCCCTTTTCCTAATTGCATAGTAATGTTGGTAAATCCCTTGCTTAGTGCATTTACTGTCTTCTCAATATAAAATGCTGGGCAGGTACAGCACTGAGCCAGGTGAACCACATCTGAGGTATTGCAATTGAATTTCCCATTAAGGTAAGTGGTTCTGGTGTAATTACCCACAGTGAAACTGGAGGCCTCCTGTATGAATCTACATTGGCTGTATGCTGCACATTTAAACATGCCTTTTGCAGTGATGTGTTTTGCCCATTTTCTATGAGCAACCTGTTCAAAGGTGTTCTTTAAATTAACACTCTTCTTGTAAACTGGAGTTGGATTTTACCCCAGTTTCCCATCCTCCCCTTGTGTTTTAATACAGATGGTCCAGTTATGTGACAATATGTTCTTCACCTCCTTCCTTGCACTGTTATATCTGCAAACAGACTTAGCAAACTGCTGTGTATCACTACTGGGAAGACTCATGCTAAGAGTACTATCCCAGGAGCAAGATTTGGAGATGCCAAACTCTTACTTTAAAACTGGTTTATACGGATCGTTCCTTTCTTTGCCAGCATTGGCCATCAATCCCTCCACAAAACTCGATGGGTAATCCCACTCACTAGACTTCCTAATTAAAGTCTTAACTTTGTGATCAAATATGTCATCTGCAGATACCAAAGGGGATAACCTTATAAATTGTGCTTTGACCACAATTTTATTCTGACAAATGGGATAATTGCTGTTAAAATGTAATAAGCTGTTAGCATATTTTGATTTTCTAAAAACAATAGGCATAAAACATCCCTGTTTAACACCTTTTGTTGTGTCTACAAAATCAATGGTTTCCCTATTGTACTCACCTTTAATTGTTAAAAAATGGAGTAGTTGTGTTTAAATACTCTAAAATTCATCAAGTTCCGTGGTGTTGCCAGATCAAATAATAAACACATCATCCAAAAAATGTAGGTAGCTCTTAATACTGGTGCTCTGTGTGGAGGAAAATACAAAACTGTTCTCCGACCACCACAGAATAATGGTAGCAAATATAAGGGCTGCCAATGCCCACATGGCTACACCCCTTTTCTGCTTGAAATGTTCTGCTGCAAAATATACAAAATTGTTACTGAAAACCAAGTTCATAGCCTCAACAACCATATCAATATTTTGTGTGGTTAATTTTGAGCCACTAATTAAATCTATCAATAACCATTGTAACCCTTCATCATGGGGGGTGACCAAGAATAAGTTTTTGATATCCTCAGTCAAAAATGTTACTTTGCCATTGAAAGGGACCTGGTACAACATATCTAAAAATGGCAAGAGTCTTTCAAAATGTATTTTTGTCATCAAAAGATTTCAAGATATGATTGACAAATTTCACTAGAGATTCAGTTTTTGACCTTTGTGCTGCATTATAAGTCAGAGCAGTGGATCAGAAACTGAATTATGCACTTTTGGTATGCCAAATATGTTTGGAATTGTTGGCATCACCACTCAAAGGTACTCAAAAGTGGCAGGGTCTATACCAGAATTAGTAACAAGATCCTGCAACCAGTAATCGATCTACCTATATACACAATCAATCTCAATCATACTAACATTAAGGAAAACATTTCTGTCATGCAGGAATTGTATTATTTTTTGTGACTATAGAAAGAAGTCCATCACCACTGCTCCCCCATCCTTGTCTAGTTTCATAATTCTAATTGACTGGTCAGAAGAAAAATCCTTGACTAATTTTATTTTATCTTTTAATAGATTAAAATAACCTGACCATCCATACAATGCTCTCATCTCATTCTCATTACTGGCTTCAAAGGATGCCAAAACTGGATTCAGTGGTGGTGTAAATAATCTCTGCTTAAATTCACCCCTGTGACCATTGTCTTTGAAAAAAGGGGCAAATTTAACTTATGTACAAACAGTTTCAGTTGAAGAATGCCATCCACCATGTCAAACTTCCTTGCAGGAACAAAAGTAAACCCCTTGCAAAATAAATTACCAAATAGGGGAGTCATTTTTAAGTGACTATAGCTGAATATATTAAAACCTTTAAACTGATGTACTATCTCAGGAGGGATATAATCCTCCTAAATTGCCACCATTGTCTTTGTTAACCTTTCATTGGGTAGGCTTTCTCCCTCTGGAAGTTATTCCTCAATGGCGAGTTGTTGCCATTCTGTATATTTAACCTGTACTTCCTGTTGTATTACCTCGACAAATGTCATAATCCCCTCTTTTCATCAAAAAAACCCTCACCTTGTTCGAAGTCATGGTTAACCAATGTGTTGTTGGGATCCTCGTCTAAGATGTTGATGACTCATCCCCTCCTCTTACTCCTACCAATGGGTAATGGGTATGCCTGGTTTGTTTCATATTGGACTTGGCCCCTCTCCAACGTCTTCTCTTTCCTACACTTGACAGTGTTACATTCTTTGCCTGTCCTCTCAAAACTACCAGAGTATTGTTCCTTGAGGATGTCAAACAGTAAATCATTAGTAATTTATTCCTCCAACATTCTGAGTCGTCCCCATATAAAATCCCCTTATCCTCACAGCCACTGCAATCAAAAAACAAAGTAAATCTTCTTATAAAGGTATTTCTTCTTGTATCCTTCTAGGAAATTTGTATAAATGTAGCCCAATCAAGACTCTTTTTAATGAAAAACTGTCTCTGAAATATAACTTGTCCAACTGGAGCCTACTGTACTTAGACAAAAGTTTCTCAAACTCATTTATTTCACTTTTAAAGTAAAGTTGTTATCAGGGGCTACAATACATGACTGACCAGACAAGTCCAACAGCTGCTCAAATCATTCATTAAAATAAACTGCAGTATTAATGTTGTTACTCTGTACCTTTGGTCTGGCTCCTTCCATTGTAAATCAAACATCTGATGGATTTCAAATGGTACTAGGCTCCCCATTCATGCCATCCGGGTGCCTAGACATTCATAGTGAAGTATTAGAATCTGTAGTAAATGCTGTCTTACTGTCTTAGCCAAGTAAACACCCTTAACCTCTTGCACAGCTCATTCTCTTTGTTCATCAGGACCCACTGATTGCACATTCAAGATTCCATCCAATTTGTTGGAAAGTTGTGATATCAGGTTAATCAAAGTCATTAAGCTGGAGGAAGAATCACTTCCACTAGCTACTTCATTAGGAACTATTAATATGTAAACTCTGATGTGTTCAAAGTGAATGGGCAATGGGGCACAAATCAATAAAATAACCACAGCACCGAAATGCAGACACAAATTACACTCGAAAAACAAAAACTGTAGATGCCCATGCACTTATAACATGAAATTTATTGTTTTACTGCTTTCATCCTTAAAATTATGCTGGACTTCCTCAGACACATATGGGCTCTATTTAAAAATGTTTATATACTATAGTCATTGTTACCATCTAGTGGATAAAAGTGTAAAAGACAGCTTATGACCTTTTATACATTAATAAGGTAGTGATGGAAACTCTATCTCATTGATACCAGGGGGATTTGTTGCATTTAACAAAATCTGCCAATGCAATTCCTATCTTTTGAGGTATGTTTCCAATCACCACCCCTCTTAAACATGGCAATTTTCCTCAATATCGAGAACACAATTTTCTTCCTTTGTTTTAGTGCATTTACTGTCTTCCCAGTATAAAATGCTAGGCAGGTGCATCATTGGGCCAGGTAAACCACACCTGAGGTATTGCAATTGAATTTCCCATTAGGGTAAATCATCCTGGTATAATTACCCACAGTGAAACTGGAGCCCTCCTGTATGAATTTACACTGGCTGCATACTACACATTTAAACATGCCTTTTGCAGCCATTTTCTATGCAGAACTTTTTCAAAGGTGTTCTTTAAGTTTAAAGCCTTCTTGTAAACTGGAGGTAGATTCTGCCCCAGTTTCCCATCCAGCCCTTGTATTTTAAAATACATGATCAAGTTACATGATAATATGTTCTTCACCTTCTTACCTGCACTATTATAACTGCAAACATAGGACCTAACAAACTGCTGTGCATCACTATTGAGAATACTTATGCTGGGAGTACTCAACTGGGAGCAAGACCCAATGACATCCAACCCATACTTTAATACTGGTATATATCACTCTTTTCTTTCTTTGACAACAATGAACACCAATAGACACAACAATTTTGAAGGACATTGATCATGGAAGTTTTATGTCTGGTAATTTTAGAAAATAAATATAGTCTAACAGTTTATTACATTTTAACAGCAGTCATCCCATTTGGCACTAGAAAAAATATGATCAAAACACAATTCATAAGATTATCCTGGTTGGTATCTGTGGATAACATATTTCATTATGAAATTAAGACTTTAATTAGGATTTTTTTTTTTTTGAGAGGGATTACCCATTGAGTTTCATAGGGGGGATTGGTTGCTGAAGCTGTCAAATTTTCCATATCGGGATGCCTTTGCCTGTATTTATTTTCAAATAACTTTGGTGCTGATTTTCTGTATTTCTTAGTTTTGCTTTCTCTTTTGTGTAAATATTGTACCATATTAAAATCATTTTTCCCACATCCATATTTCTTCTTCAGATGTCTCCCGCTCCACCTGTGTCTCCTTTGTTTGGGGACTCATTGTTCCATCATGCTGTGACATAAACAATGTTGGACTTTCTACACTAAATCCTTCACTTCACAGGTATTCCGTAATTTTGGCTGCTATTGGTTTAACTTCCACTTTAATTATCTTCTGTTCCCCCTTTGTGATCTCATTTCTTATATTTTGAATGATTCCATATCTGTTTTTTTTTTTGCCTGTTTTTCTCTTCAAATATCTTTGGAGTTGCCTGTTTTGTAGAGATTAGTTTGTCTTTTTCCTTTACATAAATATTACACCATATCATATCTATTTTCCTTTCCTATACCGATGTTTCTTTTTTATACCTTTCAAAAATGTCAAGGTTTTGTTGTTAATATTTTTGTACTTCCTCTTTCACTTTCTCTAAGATGCCCAAAGTGACTTGCTGTATTTGATTAGTAATGTTAAAATAGGATTTGATTACATGTTTTACTACTAATTGTATTGTAATTGGTTTTATTTTATGTCTAGATTTTAATAGCAATTGAGTTTGAAAAAAGAAAAATATAGCCCCAAAGTGAATTTTCCTTCTACAACCCTTCACAGTAATTTCTTCTGTATTCTGAATAGAAACACCTTTTTAATAATGATCAAAAAACATTGAAATATAGAAATAAAGACAAATGGTAAAGGGTATAGTTGCACTTAATACACATCTGTATTTTTCAGTTGATTACATTTCTGAATATACTACTGATGTTAAAGTTGTAAGTGATTTAAAAACAAAACAATTATTATGACATGTTTTTCATGATTGAGTTTTGCTGTTGACTCAGTTTTTCCTGACAACCACACCTACAAACTAATTCAAGGCAGAGATTGGCAATGATTTATAAATACCAACAAATCATTCTAGATAATTAAAACTGGCATACTTCTTTAGAGGAAGAGCTACTTACTTTCTTTATAGTTTCACTAGTAGATCATCGGATTTATTAATTTTCATTGGCTGGTGCTCTACTTGTGAGACATAGCTTACAAATTGTCTTACTAAGATAGAATACTCCCAGTTAGTCCACTTAGATTAGAAAAATAGTAGCTTATACATTAAAGTAAGAAATAGGCATTGTGGGTTCAGCCTTTCAGGATGTCATGTTAGGAGTTTTTAGCTTCAATAAAATTTACAAGGGGCAGTGCTTATCTTCAAAATTAATTGCTTAAAGAAAAACTTTGCATCAAGCAGCGTAAACATTGATATAGTCGATGGCAATGAGATTATTCCCATTACCAAGGATTGTTTATTCACATTTGCTAGGAAAAATGTACTTGTGCTTAATGTTTAGCATGTATTATTGCACAAAATATTTTTTTAAAAAGTCTACTAATATTTAAAGCATAGTACATATCTTTGCACACAATAAATAAATCCAGGTTAAAACGTCTATATCATGTTGTACATAGCATTTACCTTGCTATACCCTTTATTTGTTCATGGAGTATCTCCTACCTTTCATATTGTTCATTATGTGATGTTTTAAACTGGATGGTATGTGATATGAATGCTTTTTGTCTGGGCTTTCAATGAAAATGGCTTTTGCCAAAACAGAATTTCAGAATATCACAATCAAATTCCCTATATTTAAGTATTTTTCATTCTCCTACTATATTCCAGTACCCCTCTGAGCTCCTGCACAATACAGTTATTCATCTTTCTTTCCCACTTGTATTCCTTCTACACCCTGTGCAAACGTATCACTCTGTGTCTAATAGGTGAAGTTATTCCTCATAACTCAGAGATAAATTCCATAAAATATCATCACTTTGGGTAGAATCACGACTTTGATTATATTTATACTCAGCTACTGCAGAAGTAAATGTGCCTGTACAACAGACCAGGAAACATGGTAAAATTTCTACCCACAATTAAATTGAATGATTTCTTCCTATGCTTCCAGTATCCAAAATTCAAAATATCTAAATACTATCAAGTCTTCTATTGGAAGTGGAGTCTTCTGTTATTCCTACTCAAAGTTGGACTGTCTTCTTCCAATTGCATTTTAGTAAAGCTGTACCTGATTCTTTGTAAGAAAATGACATAACATTCCATTCTGCACTGTTTTTAAAGGATTTTTTTCTGTCAGGTGGTTGATACTATGTACATTCCCAGAAAGAAAAAGAAGACTCATTTCCTATGTAAGTGTTTTCTTTAGTCTCCCTGTACATAAACTCCAGTGTCTCACCTCCTGAACTGGGTCAAAAGCTGACCATTTGATATCATGGTCTACATTCAGCTGATGGAGCACGAGCTGGTAATTCATCTTTGCTGAGCTGACACAGACCCCACAATCTAACCTAAGTCCCCAATATATGAAATTATTTAAGCAACATACTCTATCTCAGCCATCATTAGGTCCCTCAACATATGAAATCATCAAAGCTACATAATCAATCTAAACAATCACTGTGTATTTCCAGTTTATGATGTGACTTTCAACAGACCTTCCAGAATTTAAATAAGCTGACAGAACATTGAACATATCAAGAATCCACATTTTCCAAAATCCTAGCCTCACGCAAAACCAGTTTTTAGAGCCAATACAAAATAATCATACATAAATATTCTGAAATTTTTATCCAAGTTCATTTACCAGCTCTGTTAACATAAATAGATTAAGCAATGAATAAAGCTCAAGTGTCCCAAGTTCAATTTGCAACTCAGGTATTTGTTGGGTTGGCATGGGCGTTAGGCATGTTTATGCTGTGGAAAGGAGGTGTATCAGGGTCATCTAATGAAACAATCCCTCAAAAGAGGGATGGTGATGTAAGATTTCAACTGGTGCAGGCATTCCACCATCAAACCATGATGCAGCAGCTTTCATTGTGGGTGCATTAGAGTATACACTTACATTCCTCCAAAACAGGATAGATTAGGGTCTTTACCATATGACCACATTACTAGGAGGCAGAGAGGGTGCAACACACTATAATGGCTGCTGAAATAATGAACCATCAAGATAGAACTCACCACTGTGCTGGCAATACCCCAGTGCAGGGGAATGAATGTGCTCAAATGCAATTCAGTGCCCATGACCTGAAATGGGACAATACATAATTCAATGTACAAGAACATATAAAAGTGTGTTATAATGCTCATAGATTCATACTAGGCTAACTGCCCTTGCGAGCCATTTTAAGCCTAGCCAATTATCCCCTGTGAAGCTCAAACCCTGCATCTTGTGTTTGTAAGGCAAACACCTTAACCATTAGGCCACCCTCAGCTTCTACATCTTACTTGGTAAGGAAGCCTAGAACATGTTGCCTACAAACTGGAAGTCATGCCATCCCCCCGAAGATAAGTAGGGCAGTGTGCCCACTGCTATGATTTAATGACCTTCTGTTTTCCAACTGTCACCCTCAAATTCATAGCATATGCTCCAAAATCAGAGCTAGAGGGTTGGAAACTCAATATGTAGAAAAACCCAAGCCAAGTTGCAAAGTGAGAAAAATAGAGTGATCTGTGATCCTCTCAAGGATGTCAATCAGTAATTAATGCCCCCAAAGTCTCCTGCTAAAACAACTAAACAATACACATGGTTTTCTACAAAAAAAATAAACATGTGGACTAATTCCATTCAAGTGCAAAGAAAAATCAACTTAGCTAGAATGATAACTCAGTATAATATAGACACAGCTTATTTGGCTTCTGTCTACATTTCAGCAGTCTTGTTAGGATTTTGTAAAGTTGGACTATTCCATTCCTTTGCCATCCTGATGCTGCATTTTATGAGGTCACTTTATGTTATTTGAATTCATCTACAAAAGTAGTTAATTTATACAATTTAACTCTCTTTTGCATTAATGCAGAGTCCTGTTTATGTTATAGCTAATAATGAGTCGTGATGTAAATAATCACTTTCTGATTAATGTACTGTTTGTGTATGTCTTCAGACATTTTGTTATTTATTTATTAATTTATGTATTCATTCATTCATTTATTATTGATTGGCTTACTTATATTTGTTTACTGGGGTAGTGCACTGATCTCAGTGGAGCATTTGCAGGCACAGCCCAGGTGAACAAGATCACATAATAAATGAGGAATGCATATTTACAGATACAAGGATATGCAAAAAAAAAAAATACATATTTACAGATGCAAGAATATGCTTCACAATTTAAAGAAGTTATTTAAAATGTCAAAACATTGATGGAAAAATTAAGTCGTGTTTAGAAGAGGTTTTTGAATAAGATGAAGCCATAATGAATGAGAGGTTATGCTACACGGATAGCTACATGTCATTATATAGAGAGGTATGGAGGCATTAGAAGAGGTGAATCGTTGCAAGAAAGGATTCCATGGGGAGAAGTCAGAGAAATGGTAAGAGTGGCAGGCAGAGGGAAAAGAAGTAGAAAGGAGAAGAAGTGTAAGAGAAGTGAAAAGAAGAGGGAGGTAGGATGAATGAGAGGCAATAAGTGTAGGGATTTCTACCATTAAATCAAAATCAGCAAAAATGAGAATGATTGCAGTTTGATAGATGCATGACAGACTGTCTTAAGTACACAAAGTAAAAAATTCAGAATGTTTATTTTAGTTATGGAACTTTGATTATTGGACATGAAATTAATTTAATTCCCCAGATTATCACTTCCTTCTGTTTAGATAGTCTTAAAATTGTTTAACCTACGATTCCTTAGTTTCTCAACTTTTATTATTGAAGACTCATTATTTGCAGTTTCTTCTAGACTGTAAATACCATAATGTCTTAAAACATTTTAAATTTCCTCTAGTGAGGCTTAAATGTACATATCTCCCTACTGCCTCTAGGGTACCAATACATTATACATTGATAGGAATGCATTTTCATTTTGTTTTATATTATATTTTAGGATAGACAATAAAAAAAAAAAAACTAAATAAATAAATAAACAGGAAGACACTTGAAGTCAATGTGGCCACCACCTTTGTGTATCTATGTATCCATTATAGCATGTACTCATATCTTGCATTTTCTTGAAAATCCAAATTTTGTACTGATGTTCTGCATATGGCAATGCATGCAAGATGCTGCCTGCTTAAGACTTTTGCAATTTAGAATAATATCGCTACTACCAACAATTACCTTACTAGCAAGCTATCTATTATTTTGCTAGTAGCCTTCCTTGAAAATGTTTCTCAAAGCCTTAAAAAAATCATTAAAATAATAGTGACTTCCTTGCATCAAATAAAAAAAAAAAGTTTCTGCCTCCTTTAATTAATTTGAAGTGCATCCTCTGTAGTTAATGTTCCCATTGTTACTAATGCATGCTTTCATGGACTCTTTTCTGTCCTCATATAATTTCTAAGTCTTGAAGCAAAATCCTTAATGATGCGTTCACCCCATGGTCTCTCTCTATCTCTCTCTCTCTCTCTCTCTACATTAGTCCACATTTGTTACATGTGAGTAAAATTTCATTGCTGATAGCATAAGAACTGCCATTTATGTTACATAAAAGCAGGACTTTTAAAACAATTACAGATATTCCTATAGTTGGTATTTGCACAGCAGATGGTGATTGGTACTCTAAAGCATGTCAATTTATTTTACATTTGTTTACTGGGAAAGTCCAACTGAGACAGAGCCCATTTTCAGTGGAGGTCTGGGGAGAAAAGGTCCAGATGCATGTCTTTGGAATGTGGAAGGAAACCGGAACACCTAGAGGAAACCCACGTGAATGCATGAAGGGCATGCAGACTATGCACTGAAGGCACCCCAGCTAAGAATTGAACAAGAAAACCTCTTGTTGTGAGATGACAATACTAACCACTAAATTAAGTCTCTGAGTATGTTTTTCTGGCCACTGATCTTTTTATGACTTACCAGTTTATAATCATAAATACAGAAAAGGACAGGGTCTGAAAACCAAACTGGCACTGTGATTGTTTATCAAAATGCAGAGTAGTGGGCTGATTAACCACTGTTATGAATAAGTAATACAACAATATTTCATACAAAGTCAGGGAAATGTGAAAAAAATGTTTCTAGCTGAAGTAGCATTTAGCAGTAGTGCAATAGACAGGACTTAATTTTTAGGGAAAGCTGTCTTTCTCCTACTTTTTAAAATTAAAATCATAATACTGAATATCGTTTCGTTATTAAAATTTTTTTCTACAGTTACATTTTTTATTTATTTAAGCAAGAATAACTGAGCAAGGCTGGTATTAAACTGGTTTTAACAGTTTAATAGCACTTCTATTAAACAACTATACATATATGTACTATATATATGTGTATATATATAAATGTATATATATATATATATATATATATATATATATATATATATATATAGAGAGAGAGAGAGAGAGAGAGATTTTTGTAAATATACATATGCACAACACAGTTATTTCATGCTCCTGAAAGTACAGCATGGAACATGCAATAACTGTGTTGTCTATATGTATACTTGCAAAAAAAAAAAAAATATATATATATATATATATATATATATATATATATATATATATATATATGTTTTTATTTAGTCTGTCATTTAAGTACAGCATTCAACTGTGCACAGACCAGTATCAGGGAGAGTAGAGGTGGAATGCCTTTTAATGCTTCAAGGAATACAAAATGTCTACTGGGAAGGGTCTTTGACTTCTGTTTTATTTAGCATACTTTCCATGGGTGGTACATTGACTGTAATTCAACTGTCACTTTTTTTTTTTTTTTTTTTTTTTTTTTGCAGGAGGCTCTGACTCCCACCCACACCCAGCCACCCATGTACATATCTACCACCATCACCCAGTCTCTAAGTGTACCATCACTAAGGCTGCACTAACTCAGATAAAACTGAAAAGTGCATTTATTCCTAATTGGTAAAATTCTCAGAGTTAAATGTATGGAAATTGGTGGTTGAGGAGTTCCAGTCCCTCTATAAAAATGCTCTGTAACATTATTTATAAAAAGAAATAAAGAATCATTGAGATGCAGTGACAGGACAATATGGTAGATATGCTTAGCTTCCATAAGCTTTGCAAAAATTACATCAGCTAAACCTCAGGGGATCATCTATAGCATTTTATTATTGAGAAGCTGCATTGTTTCATAAGCATCCATCTGTGGATCTACTTCTAAATTTTGAAATTTCAAAACATTGAAATTCTTACGGTCGACCCCATAACATTGAAGTTTTGAAACTTCAAACTGTTTAAATGGAGATCACAGTACGGCATGGAATGGTATATTTATTGTTTTCCTCTCTGTAGTGTGATCTCAGAGTTGGCAGGAGGTATGGGGGTGCAGGGGGCTTGCTCACCCTGCAAAAACATTAAAAAAAATTGTTTTCATTTTTTTCTATTTGCATTTCAAAATTTCAAAACTTAGATGTTATAGTCCCAACCATAATAAATTTGAAAGTTTGAAACTTCGAAATTTATAAGTAGACCCACATCTGCATGACAGAATTTATACAATCACCACATCTTGTGTTTTACTCAGCTGATGCCATAATTCAGTGGTTGAATTAATACTCAGCTGTGTAAAGGCGTGATTTTTTATATTACTGGAGTACTGCTGCTTGCTTTTACTTTTTCTTTGATGTGGTTTTGTTACCAGCTGGGAGTACGACATTACAATTAAAAGATTAGTTAAAGATTTCTTAAGCACAGCAAGTACTTGCAATTGTTTGGAAACAGATTGCTAACTAGTATGAAAATGACATCAGTTTTGCTTTAGCTTTCTCACTGCAAGGCACACCACCTCCTTAATGTGTATATGTGTATACATATATGTGTGTGTGTGTTTGTGTGTGTGTGTGCGTATATATATATATATATATATATATATATATATATATATATAGATAGAAATATTATATATATATATATATATATATATATATATATATATATATGTGTGTGTGTGTGTGTGTGTATATATATATATATATATATATATATATATATATATATATATATATATATATATATATATGGTTCCCTATCAGAAGCCTGAAACACTATAAGCTTGAAAATCAAAATCCTGAAAGCAAAAGCCTGAAAACTCAAAATCTCGAAAACCAAAATCCTGAAAACACAAATAATGCTAATATGTCACTATAAAGACACTAATATCTACCAACTGACCCTGACCCTAACCCTAAGGTCCTAACTCACTTAAACCACCCCTAACCCCAATATTTGTCACTATTGCATACATGCCTAACCTGCCCCTGCGCCCTAACCCTAACATAAAACCAATCCACACACACCTGAAAACCAACGCATGACCTAACACCACAGGGCTAACAATAGCAAAGCCACAATGACGTCAGTATGTCCATTTTGTGTTTTCAGGATTTTGAGTTTCAGGATTTTGGGTTTTCGATTTTGAATTTTCAGGCTTTTGGTTTCAGGATTTTGATTTTCAAGCTTATAGTGTTTCAGGCTTCTGATAGGGAACTACATATATATATATATATATATATATATATATATATATATATACATATATGAATATACTATATATATATATATATATATATATATATATATATATATATGTGTGTGTGTGTGTGTGTGTATAGATAGATAGATAGATAAATAGACAGATATACACTGCATGCATAAAAAACTTCACCAAGTATGTTTTTCCTATTGCCCTTATCAGTGGCAAATTAGACTTTTATTTTTTTCATTTATACAGACCTGTTGGATTGAAGCAATTTAAAGCACTTGCACATGTGCACAAGCCAACAAACAAAAGGACCTAGATGCCTCAGATGTTAACATGAAGGTAGGTGTGCAAATTATTTTTCATCCATTTGACAGATGCATGCACAAGGAAATTAAGTTAATGTCTCCTCACCTAAACCAGGGCATAGAGTATGAAAGAACCAAACACCAAAGCAATGCCTTATCGTTCAGTATATTTTGTGCAATATGTACTTCTTTCTTGCAAACTATACTGATGTGTATAAACATTATGGAAGTGCTTCTGTTACATGACTTGGTATGACAGCTATAGTCCCCAGCACTCTCTGATGTTATGCTTATAAACATGCAGTTACTTAGAATGCTGTAGATACCATGAGCATTAATGTACTAAGCTGCTGCTGTATCAGTATTTTAACAACTTGATTTGTATCACCTGCCATGGACCTCTGTTCACTTGACGTAAGAATGAGTCTGGAGAGAATGATGACAGAAACAAAAAATCCTACAGATCTATGCTGAAGTCAAGCGTGCAGAGTGACAATTATGCAGCAATCAAATAGGAACTGGAAAATCATTCTGCACACAGTATATGCTTAGGCATGGATTTGAACACAAAAAATTCTTTACCCAATGATGTGTAATAAGAGAAAGGAAACACAACACAATAAAAGAGGCTCATCATGATGAAAACCTGGTAATGTGCACATATATGCTAGGCAAATCAGAGTGGCCAACAATGGATGAAGAGAAATGTGTGTAGCCATGATCAAACAGCATTCTTTGACTATCGGTAGTTGCCTCATAAAATATTTCCTGTGCATGCATGTGTCTTAACATTGTCCAATGGGAAAACTGCCTCTGACTTTGCTATATAGGATTTTGGAACTGATTATATTTCTTTGTACTCAAGAATTAATATTTCAGATACTCTCAAAAAGTTCCACTCTTGGTACGGCTTTTATTCAATAATATCCCCAGAATCACATATGCCTGAAATGGGTTTTCATCATCAGTTATAGATACATATATTGCTATGGTGACATAGATGTGTACTGTGCTACAAAGGATATGTGTGAACAAGTGTGACAGGCACAGCATATCTGCATTGGTTATAACAGTAGTTATATGCTATTAAAATGTATAGTGGTATTCTATCATTTATTTATAGAATGTGAATTAATTAAATTTATTTCTTTTTTTCACATTATAGTTTTGATTTCTGATACTTGCTAACAATCAACCCCATGTACACACACACACACACACACACACACACACACACACACACACACACACGCACACACGCACACACACACACACACACACACACACACACACACACACACACATATATTTATATGGATTCACTTCAGAAGACTGAAAGCTCACAATCTCGAATCCCATAAGACTGACACCCAAAGTCTTGAAAGTTCAAAAGACTGAAAACTCAAAAGACTGAATCTCAGAATACTGAAAACACACAGGATACAAACACTTACTATATTCCAGTACAAGGATATAGAGAAACAAATACAAGACAAACTATATTACTTTCCACCAAGTATAAGCAGGGGGGAAAGCACCCCTGCACCCCCCACACCCCCTGCTACTTAAATATATCAACTCCGAGATCGTACTTCACTACATTAACATGAGTTATGTTTTAGTATAGCAAGTTAGAAAGGGACATTACTAAGGTTACAACAGGCAGTCATGAAACATGTAATGGTATATTTGCCATTTTGTTCTGTTGAGTGCGATCTCAAAGTTGATATATTTAAGTAGCAGGGGGTATGGGGGCACAGCCCCCCACATGGGGTGATGCAGGGATGCTTGCCTCCCTACTTATATTTGATGGAAAGTAATATGGTTTGTCTTATATTTGTTCATAGGTTCATAGGTTCATAGGTGCATACTAGGCTATCGCCCAAGGACCTATGTAAGCCTAGCCAACACGGTTCCCTGGCTTTTGCCACCTAAAAAAGTTATTTTCCTGAGACCCTGTTGAGCAGAGCCATAGAAGTGATTCCTGGGATGAATTTCCTATTTCCCATCCACTCATCAAGATTTCTCTTGAAGAGTGCCAATGAAGAACTCTGCCTGACATAGATAGGTAGCTTGTTTCAGAGTATAGAAGTCTCTGGGACAGGAATCTATCCCTCCATCATGTTCTGTTTATTGTGGTGACAAGGTTTAGGTCTCTAGAGTGTGTATCCCAGAGGGATTGGGATTTCTTTAGGTGTAGCATGTTCAACAGCTCTGGGTTTGACATAGCTTTGTATGTTAGGCAGAGATCACCTTGGAGTAGACAATATGCTACAGAGTAAAGCTGGAGTTTTTTGAGACAGTCAGCATAGGTCATCTGTTTGAGGCCCATAATCCTCTTTGTGAGGTACTTGTGTGGCCTTTCCAGATGTTGCAGATGTCTTGTGAGATACATTCCAAAAGGGACATTGTACTCAGTAATGGGTCAAATGAGAGTCGAGTAGAGGGGAACAATGACTTATTTTTTCCTGGATGAGAACCCTTTTGTGATGACGTGTGCCACCTAGAAGGATTTCCTGACTGTGATGATGTGATTATCAAATGAGAGAGTACTGTCCACCTGAGTCCCAAGGTCTCTTATTACACCCTCGATGTTAAGTGGACTGCCGCCTATGTGGTAGTTCATGGGAACAGAGTTTTTACCAAAGGGGATGGCAATACACTTTTTGGCATTTAACTTGAGGCCATGGCTCTGACACCAGGCAACCATCTCAGTGAGGCCCTTCTGCAGGATGTCCACGTCATTTGAGGACTCATCTATGGCACCTAATTTGCAGTCATCTGCAAACTTTGTCAGCCAGAGGCCCTCTGTGTTAGCTCTTACTTCAGAGAAGTAGATACCAACTACTATATTCCAGTACAAGGATATTTCTCTATGCCCTTGTACTGGAATATAGCAAGTGTTTGTATTCTGTGTATTTTCTGTATTCTGAGATTCAGTATTCTGGGATTCAGTCTTTTGAGTTTTCAGTCTTTTGAAATTTCAGGATTTTGTGTGTCAGTCTTATGGGATTCAAGACTGTGGGCTTTCAGTCTTCTGAAGTGAATTCATATATATTTGTTTACTGTTTGGAGAGAGCTGTTTCCACCCATTTCATCTTGCTGGGTAAAAGCCAATTGTGTGACTGTCACCCAGACATCCAAAATGGATTTTTTTCCTTATGCCCACCCAACATTACCATATTCCATGCATACCTGTAGCATTCAAGATGATGAAGTGTAATGGGCTTGTGACACAATATTCCATGCCCCTATATGTAACTCAATCAAAGCCCTACTCCCTTACAGACAGCATGCTCGCATGTGCTTAAGTAAGTACCTCACCCTAGGTCCTCCTCTTAGGATGAGCAAAATGACTTAATCCCACAACTTGAAACTTGCCCCTCTAACACTTGAACCGGTAATCAAACTTGGGTCATCTGGTTCACAAGCAAGGCTCCAACTCTCTACTACATGGGACCAGATTAGTAGTACTTTATTATTGCATGTGTTGGATGCAGAGTAAAGCTTGCAGCAGATAAATGTGTTCATTTGATGTGCTATGGTAAGTTGCTGTCTGTGTGGATTATTTATTCAACCTGGTAAATAGGTCATTAAATTGGTATTTGATAGGTTTGGTGCATATTGGGGCTACTGTATATAATGTATAGTGACTGTAGATCAGTATGTGTGCATGTCTTTAAGAATCTCTCTAGGGACTTGCACAAGTGTATAAATACTGGGCATATGCAAGCCTGACTGTCATTTAGCAGTATACTGTTGAGATGTAACCATGCATGTCTGTGTAGTCTGTCAGTTAATCAGTCTCTTTATATTTTGTACTGCTGCTATCCATCCTGATATGTTTCTGTGTAATAAAACATATAAATGAACTACCCCATCTATTTATCTTCAATTGTAAACCAAGATGAGCTACATGGTATCAGAATGGGATCCAGAAACCCAGAATCAAGACGAAGAGGCACTCAGTTAATGGTGGAGGAATACAGAGGAATGGATCATCCATACTGCATGTGTAATTGGCAAAAAACAGGTCAGAAATTATATTTCCGGTATCAAAACTTGCTTAAATGATTTCATATTTGGAAAATATAAAACAAAGCACTCAGAATGCTAAAAATGGATTTCTAGTTAAATGAAAGGTCAGAAACTGTGACATATTGATAAAAATATACAAAATACTTTAAATGTTTGAAACAATGTCCGAATCACATAAAATGAATAAAATAAGCAAAACAGCTGCATTTTTTCACTATGAGACACTTTTTTTGCATTAATTAAAGCTATTCAAGATATCTGAAGTATACAAGTGTTAGCAAGTTTGTGCAGTATTGCAGTACAGTTATTTCACAAAATACAGACATTTGAAAGCATATTTTGCAAAGTAAAGTATTTCAAAGAGTTTATTGTGCATCTGTTATTACAAGTACTGACTGTGTGCACATGTTCATAGGGAAGACCTCAACTGCTTAAAACATAAATTTAGAACCCACAACAAATATTACAATGGAAAGGCAATTATTTTATACAAGGGATCAAAAGCCTGGTGAAACTTTTGTAGCATATATAACAGCTTTGTTTCTGTAGGCTAAAACATGCAGATCTGCTGATTTGAAGGATGAGTTGATAAAAAACAGATGTGTGTGGTATTCAAGATGATGCTGTGAGAAATATTTTGCCTCAGGACAGTGATTTAACTTTGAATAAGGCCATTGAGATTTGCCAGATATATGAGCTCACAGAAAAGAACACAGATATGCTTATAAATGAGAAATGCTTGCTTCCAGTATCTTCTAGTGTTCATGTTGATATATGCAGCACATAGTTAAAAGAAACAGGCCCAAGCACATGGTGACTGGTGCAAGTCTTGCAACACTCACTGGTAAACCCTGTAGCTTTCTAGCAAATTCCAGATTGCGTACAGTCAAGCACAATGGTGAGTCAGCAAACTCAAAGCATACAGCCTCACCTAGCCTCATAGTCAACTGCTGTAGTTGTGGTGGAAATCATGTGTTTAAAAGAGAAAAGTGCTTAGCTTTTAGTCAGTAATGCCACAGATGTAAAAAGTGGAATAATTTCTGATGACTTTGTAAATCAGAAGAGACTCATTTTTTTATTAAAAGAGAACAGTCAAAGAGACAAGTTGATTTATTAAAAAGCTGTGACCCTACTTTTTATGTTGTGTGTCTGTGCTTAATGAAACAGCCAATGCATTAGATTTATGGGCAAAGAATGAAGTGTTTTGTACTGTTCAGATAAATGGAAGACCCATAGAGCTCAAAGTTGACACAGGTTCAAAGTGCAATCATATGTCAACATAAACATTTGCTAGAGTATGTGCTGATGAGAAACTTGATTTGGCAAAGTGTAGGAAGCTTGCTGCTTATGGTGATGAAGAAATTCAAACTGAAGGTTCAATAGTGCTTTCAGGTTACTGTGCTGGGAACAGCTATGAAATGCAATTTTACATAGTCAAAAGGCATGCACAGTCATTATTAGGCATCAGAGACAGTTTGAAAATGGGACTACTTTCATTTAATAAGGAAATCCACCATGTAAGCCTAAAAGACCACTGTTCTAATTTCGCCCAGTCTATTTTTTTTACCTATGCTGATCTTTCCAAAGACAAACTAGGCACACTCCCAGTTGTGTGCTCTATAAAGTTAGACCCTGAAATCAGCCCAGATGTCAGACCAGCCTGGAAAGTTCCAGTAGCTATGCATAACAGAGTCAAAGCTGAGCTAGATAAAATGGTGCAGCAAGGTGCGATTTGTCCAGATGATGAACCAACTGAATGGGTATATTCCATGGTGGTAGCTCATAAGAAAAGCCCAGATGATATCAGAATATGTATTGATCCATGAGGTTTGAACAAAGCACGGAAATAGCCTCATCATCCAATGCGTACATTTGAAGGAGTCACTGCTCTTATGCCAAATGCCACTGTTTTTTTCTGTTTTGGATGCAAATAGTTCATTTTGGCAAATTGTGCTTGATTGAAAATCCTCATTGCTAACCACTTTCAGTACTCCTTTTGCCAGGTACAGAGTTTGAGAATGCTATTTGAGATAAATTCTGCCAGTAAAGTCTTCCAGCATGCCATGGAACAATTTTCTTCTGGTTATCTGTGTGCTATTATAGTAGATGATATTATAGTAGGAGGTAATAGTAAAGCCAAGCATGACAGAAACCTCAAGAAAGTTCTGGAAAAAGCACATCAAGTGAATCTTAAGCTGAATCCTCAGAAGTGCAAATTCAGACTATGAGAAGTTACTTATACTGGTCATTTATTTAACAATTCAGGCTTCAACCAGATCCTTCCAAGCAAACAGCATTTCTCAAGATGCCAGCTAGAAACCATGTTCAAGCCTTACAATGTTTTCTTGGTATGGATAACTACCTAGGCAAGTTCATTCCAGACTTGAGCCAACTTTCATCACTGCTCACAGAGTTGACATGCAGAGATGTATCCTGGTCATAATTAGAGCAGCACCAAAAAGCATTTGATGTCCTGAAACAGAGAACTGCCAGTCCGCCAACTCTCAGCTACTGTGATGTTCACAAATCAGTAACTCTTTCCTGTGAAGCTTCAAAGTTTGGTCTTGGTGCAGTCATTCTTCAAGAGAGTAGACAAGTAGCCTATGCATCCAGAACTCTAATCCAAAGTGAGATACAGTATGAGCAGATTGAGAAAGAAATCTTGGCAATTGTGTTTGCATGGTTGAAGTTCCATGATTATATTTATGGTACACCTATCCAAATCAAAACTGACCACTAACCACTAACCTCTAGTCACTATTTTGAGAAAGCCTATGCACACAGCTCCTGTTGGATTGCAATGCATGATGTTGAAATTGAAAAATTATAATTTCAGTCTTGTTTACACAAAAGGCAAACTTCTTTATCTTGCTTATACTTTATCCAGATTGCCCAGAAATACCACTGAACAAAATGAAAATGAGAAACTTGATTTTGAAGTCATGGAATTGACACATTTTTCTTCCACATGTTTTGATGAACCTGTCATACAGCCCCATATCTAATACTTTAGAAGTTCAAAGACTTTAGCAGTCAAGGATGGCCTACCAAGCAATCTTGTTTACCTCAAAACTTGCAACCTTATTTTCCTTACAGAGATGATATTTTGTTTGCTAATGATGAAATGTCCAAAAGTGATTTTTCCAAATTCCTTACAACAAGAGTATATTACTATTTTGCATTGTGGCCACACAGGAACTGATTCTACTAAAAGAAAGGCATAAGGACTAGTATTTTGGCCTTCTATGTTATAGAATATTGAGAGCGTAGTTTCATCTTGTTCTGTATGTAACAGAACTATGCCACATCAACAGAAAGAACCACTTCAGCTAAACCAGATTCCTGAACTTCCTTGGGCAACAGTAGCTACAGACATTTTTGAGTGGAATTGTCAACATTACTTGGTGTTAGTAGACTCTTATTCAAACTGGTTTAAGACTTACCTAATTCCTAGTGTCCCTTACTGTCATTACTAAGATGAAGCACCATTTTGTAGTCCGTGGTAGTCAGCACAAAGTTATTTCTGACACTTGTATACAGCTTACAAGCCAGCAGTTCAAAAGATTTGCTGAAGAGTGGGACTTAACTAATGTTACGAGTAGCCCTGAGTACATGGAGTCAAATGGTTTGGCAGGACATGCAGTTCAAAGTGCGAAACAATTACTAGATAAGTCAAAACAATACAATAGCAACATTTTCTTGAATCTCTTGACTCTTAAGAAATATTCCTCATGACAAACATCTTGTTCACCTGCACAGAGACGTCTGTCGAGACAAACCAGAACCACACTACCAATTAGCAGTCATTTATTTGTTCCATGTGTCAAAAATAACAGATCAGTGAAAGCCCAGCTGTTGAAGAAGCACTTATCTCAGAAGTCCTATTATGATAAGACCAACAAACCACTCAATCCAATATGAGAGAAGAAGATAGTGAGGATGCAGACGTCCAAAGGTTTTCATTGGACTGGAGTCATAAAAAGTGTATGTCCAGAGCCGAGATCATACATTGTGGGATCACAAGGAGCAGAGTTTAGATGAAATTGGAAACATTTGATCCCAGTGTCTGAGCCTGTATTGCAACATCATACCTGCGAGAAAGACTCCAAATCTCAGAGTGAGTTATCCAGCATTCCAGTTCCAGAGGATGTTCCAGTAAATATCCCTGTTCCTGAGAACAATCCTAAAACTCCAGTATCTGTTTGTTCACTAATGACTGTCCCTTTTGCTAAACCCACTACTGATTGCTGTATTACTAGATCAGGCTGCATTTCAAGACAATTTTCTAGATACACAGCAACTTGAACATGAATGCTGTCTTTATTTCTTAGTGTCGGCATAATTGCATGTCTTTTTTTCAAATGTCATTTTATTGTGGGCAATTCATTAAAGAGAGACTATGTAGATCAGTATGTGTATACCTTTAAGAAGCTTTCTAGGGGCTTGCACAAGTGTATAAATAGTGAGACCATGAGAGCCTGACTGCAGTTTTGTAGTAAGCTGCTGAGAATAAGCATGCATGTCTGTGTAGTCTGTCAGTTAATCAGTTTGTTTATATTTTGTACTGCTGCTATCCATCCTGATGTGTTTCTATTTAATAAAGCATATAAACAAACTACCCCACCTGTTCATCTTCAATTGTAAAACAAGATGAGCGACAGTGACCTATTGAGGTGTACCTATCAAAACCTTCCCTATGGTTTACCTGGTATATGGCACATATGCTTTTTGTCCCATTAATATACACATCGTGATGAGCAGGACTTGTTATTTGTTATGTTAGGCATATGGCAATATCACTATGTACACCATTACGTAAAATAGCTCAGTGCATGAATTGTAATTTGATGTGGTAGGTAATGACTAATATGGATGTATGTGGACACATACCCAATATCCATACTCATATACATACAGTATCTGTACGTTTGTTCTGTAACTCATGGCTGATGCATGTTTAGCACAAATGCTGGAAATACATGTCACTTCATAACATAAAATATGCACCTATATCAAACATGTTTTCATTAAATAGCAATCACCTGTAATGCATTTCTCAATGTGTGATGTAAAATATTATTCACTGCACTGTAGAAATGACTGAAGGAGCCACCTGTGTATACCAGACAAATCACAGTACCCCACCCATATTCTACTTTATATATTATTGCTAGACACTTATTTTTGTATTAAATGCTTATGTGTTGTACACTGTTACATCATGCTGTGTGTTATGATATAGTTGAGAAAGTATGTAAGGCATGCTTTATTTTGTCACTTCTTGTACTCTTATGACATGAACTGCATCTCTGCTGGTATGCACAAATGGTTGCTACTGCTGCTGTAATGTGTGGCAATATGTATACGTGCATTTATGTGTGTGTACTGCACATCTGTGAAGCAGTGTGATTCACAGGTGCACAGGCATATGTATAGCACTCACATGTACTGGTGTACATGTGAGTGCATACAGGGAATATAAAGCTATGTAGAAAAAATATTATGCAGATGCCATAAGTGTGACATACTAGGGGATCCAACATTAATAACAAGATGTTCGTCAAAATATAAAAATGCACTGGCATCCCTCTTCCTCATAGCTAATGTACATGCCAGATGGGTTTATCACATGCTTCTGCCATACCATATAATTTTCTGAGTGCTGTTCAATGACATCCCACATTCATGGTAACCAAGATACATACATAGATCATATTATGATATATTTAGTGGAATAAGTACAGAGTCTGCAATGCAGATACACAATAAATGTCACAATATCATATGCTGTATAAATAGATACATATACTAATTATGACATTTTTAACACTTGGAAGCACATATCTGTATTTAGGTTCAAGATGCTCTATATATTGCATTTTTCCATTTGTGAAAATGGTTGGTGATGTCTGCAGGCAGACATCACAACACAGATGGCCACATCTCAGCATTAACACAGCTTTAACCAGTGTTACCTCAGTGCATTTTGTCTGAAGAGGACATCATAAGATCATAATTATTAGTCTCCCACTTGGTAGTAACATGTTTATTTTCAAATCAAACTTATTAAAACAGTTATTAACATGACCAGCCTTAGTAAACTGTTAATCAGTCGCTTTAGACAAGGAAAACCGCTCACAAAATCCAACCTTTACTTCTTCACTTAAAAAAGCAAAAGTAGTGTGAATTTTTTTTCATGTGATATAATGGAGATGCTTTAAAGTCATCCACGTGGTTTACATTATCTTTCATACTATGGCTGCTGCCATCTTTCTCTCATTCTGTTTAGAATTAGTTAACCATATAATGCCAGCAACACTGTATTTATAACAGTAATGCCATTCATTTTATCTGACACGTGGTTCTTTATCTGAATAGATATGAACTCCTCATTTGGTGCATTTTATCCTTTGTACACCTGTATCATGCTGTTATTCAGACATCATGTTTGCGGTGCATTGCCATGCATATTGTACAATCTCAAATATCAGAGTCATTGCTCAGCAGGATTTTGGCATTGCTGCTGTCTTGGAGGATCACTTCACTGTGAATTAATCTGAAACTTTGTGTTCACTAGCTTCAGCATATGTTCATTATTATTTGAGCTACTGTCAGAGGAATGTACCACTACACCATCTGAGCTACAATTATATAAAAACTGAATTTCAATGTAATAATTGGATATTTTTTATGTGCGGCTACAAAGAATTTCTTACTTAATGGCAACACCGTGTTTTGTGAATGGATTTGTATATGTGTGTGTCTTTGCTGTGAAGACAAAACAGTCTGCAAACCCCCTGTGGAAGTCAATGGATGGTTCAATCTAAATTGGAGCTCTGACCTGAGAAAACTGATGAGAACAAGTAAAAGTACAACAGATGAATCCTGGATGACTTTACCACCCACTACTCTTAGAAACTACTCTGCCATTCTAACTTCAGACATTACCAACTGGATAAAAAAATAGAAGGGATGAAAGAAAAAAAAACTCATCCGGGCACCTCGATTAAGGTTTCAAGCATACAATTATTTTATTTCAAAATGGACTAACACTATCTCCTTTCCTTCTGCTGCAGTATTCTTCATAACATATTTATAGATAATTGTAACTGCATATATATGATAACTGTTCTACAAGTTTTATTATAAATTATTATAATGTTAACTGTGTTTGCAATGGTTATCTTTTTTGTAACTATGTTTTGGAGCTTTTCTCCCTGGCCCTCTTCTGAAAAAGGGCTTTTTCTCAGTCAGACAATCAATCCAGGTTAACAAAAATAAAATACATAAATAAAAATAAATAAACAGAAAGGGATGGCCATCCATCAACTGACAAGTTGTGTGTGCAGCAGAGGGCAGCATAGCAAGCATCATGGCAGCACATCCTGGAAATGTCCATGATGCTGCTATTTGGAAGGAAAGTAGACTCTGGGCTGCATTGCAGCAAGGTGAAATTTCCTGAGGGGTTGCTAATGGGTAAGCACAGGAACAAAGCTTGGAAACAATCTAGGGATCCCCCTCTCAACAATATCCATTCTGACCAAAAGTGTTTTTATTCCATGCAACAGGTGACTGTGGTTAACCACTTGAGCCATGGCTAATGACCTGGTACTATTAACCCTGCACAGCAGGCCTACAGTAGAAACACCATAGAGTGTGTGCTTGCTCAGTGCATTTAAAGCTAGGTTCAGATGTCTGGCCACATCCGGGTTTGCACTGCAACAGAAATGTGAGAAGGAAGCAGAGATGATAATGGTGTGTGCCATGCTGCGCAACATTCTAAATAGAGCACATGGTGGTCTTCTAACTGCAGGTGTGGGTGAACTACCCCAAGAACCACAAAAATCTGAAGAGGACATCCCACAGTTATCAAAGGAAGACCAGGAGGGCATAGGAGATAGAAGTCACAGGCATAGGCAATGTAGGATGTGACAACAATTGCAGGCCCAGGCTACAAGACAGCATCTGACCCAAGCATTTGAGTCATGACAAGCTACATGTACATGAGTACACAGATTAAATACTGATGTTCAGATGTTGCCCCACCACAACAACACAGGTTGCATCTAATGGCAAGTACCCATTAGAGGTACACACTGATAATCACACATAACATAATAACATATTCCAACATGAACTTATGCAAATGTGACAAAAAAGAAAACATCAACAGAGCCACAACTGTCCATCCAGATTTAATTTCCCCAAACAGTATCACATGAATGACCTAGGAGTCACCTTCCATGCTGTTAGAGAGAATCAATTATGATGTCATTTTCTTGGTGGGAAAAGTTGTCATTGATAGAATTGTTGGCCATTTGGAAAACATTAATATGTACATAATAATCATGGGTGAGCATATTTATGCATTTGATTCTGAGAACAGCATATGTCAAAATAACAATATGTATTCCTGTGCAATGCCAAGATCTATAAATCACTGTCTGTGATATATACTAATAGGTTCATAGGTTCATAGGTTGGTAATAAGCTATCAGCCCTGGGGCCTATACAAGCCTAAACATAACAATGCCCTGGGTATTTCTTCCCACAATATTTACTTCCCTGGACCCCTGTCTAGCAGGGTGACTGATGTGATTCCCTGGGGTGAATTTCCTATCTCCCATCCAATCGTCAAGGTTCCTTTTGAAGAGGGCCATGACATGTATGGGCAGTCTATTCCAGAGTATGGGTAGTCTCTGGGTCAGGAACCTATCCGTCCAGCATGTAATATGGCATGTAAAAAGTATTAAAAATGCCTATACAACATCTGCAAAATCAACATAACTTGTAATATCTGTACAGTCTGTGACTGGAGTCAGAACCCCTGACACTACATGTATGTTGAAGGGAGATCCAAAAACAACAGCACCATGCCACTGGAATCTGCTTGCATTTCACATTAAAATACTACATCAATTAACAATTAAACAACTGACAGAATGCATTGGAATACCTCAGGATCCATAGGCAGTATGGATACATAGTAAATTGAGACAGTAGGGATAACACCCTTGTTAAGAAGCATCATTGAAGAAATATCGATAACACCAACAGCACATGTTTTAACACTGTTTTAAGAGACATGATTTAAGAAATATCCATAATATAAAAATTGCATTCTAAATATGGACACTGTCATAATCCATATGTTTCTGTAATTAGATCACAGAGTACAAATAATTACGAGTAAGAATTGCAGAGGATCCATAAATCCTCCTCTATGTATTGTTATCACTTGCAGTGGAAGTCTGTCTACACAATTGCATATGGGACTGATCCAAAATATTTAGAACAGTACCAGTATGCATCCATTTCCAAACAACACAACTCCAGGAACCTTTGTCAACTTTTGTTAAACATGCCATTTTGCATAATATGACTTTAAATATGTACCTTTTAAAATAATTATCTTTAACAGATTTACTAATTGCCACTACAGAGCTTCTACCAGTTGCCAATGTACCTCAGACTCAGACTCAGAATCAAAATGCACTTTGTATCCTCCCAGGTTTAAGTACCATTTGTGACATACATAATTAATAAGGTTAAATAAAACTCAAATGTTTGGAATCCCATCTGCAGAAATTGCCATTATGGGCCAAAACACCCAGGTGTACTGCATAAACACTCAGTAGGTATCGATAATTGGTACCATGTGTGGCATTTGCTGTTATCTTCCAATAATCTTAGAACATGACATCAAAACCACTTTCAAATTTTGATTTTAATATATTTGCTGATAAGACCATTGCCAACTGAGAACTCAGTGGTAGCTCAGTGAACATTTCTGTGCTTTTGTGTTTTTCAGATTTCTACTACGTGAGGATTGTGATGGCTACTTCAAGGAGATTGAGATGTGTCCATGCACCCAACTGGACCAATGAGAAGACAACCCAGATGTTGATGGTATATGCTGGATTGGAGCAGCAGATGAGAGCCACACCTAGGAACTTAGGTGTGATTGACGTGGAACTGGCTCAAGAGGAGCATTGAAGGAAGATGGGGATCTACCACACTGGAGTGCAGGTTTGTCACTGATATGATGACCTACATTGGAGTGACACAGCAGAGCTTTGAAATATGGCTGACAAGGTGCAGAGGCGGCCCACAAAGCTCTACAGTAAGTAACACTATTCTTCTTATATTTTAGCACTACAATGGATTTTACAGATATTTCTTTGAATCATACATATCATATATATATCTTTATAACCATATTCTAGCTATTGTGAGAATTATCTCGTGGAGATAATTCAATGTACTTCATACATAATGCCCTCTTAACTATGCGTTTGATACCCATGTTGTTATTTTATTTAACAATTGAATAATATCCATAACTGTGTCCTTTGTAAATGTACATATGTTTTATAGAATCAAGTACATAATTTCACATAGCCTTTGTTCTCATGAATCACAGACACCTATATCACCTAGGCCAGTGATGGTGAACCTTTTGGGTTTGGTATGTCAAAGCTCCTGGCACAAAATTATTCAGTGCACTTCACATGAGCAGCAAATGCAATAGCAGTGTCTTTGGTAACTCGGTGATTGCTGACATGTCACCCAAAATGTTGTGGCATGTGTCAACTTTGACATGCGTGTCATAGGTTCACCATCATTGACCTAGGACATGGATGACTGCGCATTTCATAGTTGTCCATTATAGTTGGGATTTTAGTTATGTGTTGATAGCTGTTATGTCTTCATTATGAGAGGTGTTCAAATTGTATGTATTCTGTCATTTATCACAGAATTTCTAATAAAAACCTGTAGTACCTGTTTTTTACAATGAAAGCTTAGTTGAATGGTAGCCTGCAAAGCAAATGGCTGACATGTATAAATTTTGGCCTGTTGTGGGTTCCAAAACACACAGGGGAACCTGTTGCCGTGGTTAAATTCACCCATATCATTGTTTTAAAAAACATACTGCAATACTTTACATTAAGTTTTATGTTGTGCATGGTAACGACTAACTGATGTAGTCTTTTTTACGAATAAAGCTGCTATCTGTACTGGCCTAATAATATCAGTTGTTGAAAAGCATTGTTTGAAGAGTAGTACCTATCTGTGTATAAATAGCATGTGCTGAATGTCGCTTCTAAAGTCACAGGCCAGTGTGTTTATTTTTTGTGTGTTGTGTGCTTTATTCTGGAAAGAGGCATGTATATCCTAAACTGATTGTGAAGATTGGGTGAAGATAGGTGAAGGCTGTCAGCCTAGCCAGATAGAATTTTGTAGATAATTCTGTCATCTGTAAATATTAATGTAAACCACAGACTTGTTGTCTTAAATGGTAAAAATAGTGTTACATGTGGAACTGGAAAAAAATGTATCAACAGTGCACTCTACTGACTAAGTAAAGCATGTTGAGACCCTTTGATGTCAAAAACTCGGAGCCAATAAGTCTAGAGTGAGGCATCCTGCCTATTGTTTAAGGCCAGTGTTAATGGCCAGAATTTGCATGCATGAATGTCCTTTATTGCTCTGGTTTCTGCCCAGAGATGAAGAATGTAAATGTAGTTTTTGTTAGCCCAAGAAACCAGGAAAGTGTGAAGAATGATGTAATGTGAACCAGGAATGTGATTTTAAAAACAGAGCGAATCAGAGAGCATTAAGCATTTTTGTCTTGACCATCCAATTCACCAGCAGTGTCTTGCTCTATATGTACATTTTCTTAGCCTTGTGTTTTATCTTAGAAATAGCTAGAAACTAGAAAAATTAGACTGTTTTTCTGTGATGTCAGAACTGCACTACTGAATTATTTAAGTATTTCTCTGTGATCTTTATTTATTTTATTTATTTATTTAACTTGAATGTCCCAGAATGTAGGACTAGGTAGAGCCTTTTTTTTTCAGCGGAGGGGGAGAAAATGCAGAGAGATCTCTGAACTCTTGACTAAAACTGTATAGTAAAAAAAGTATTATCTTGTGTTTTGACTATTTGTTATTAAATATTTTTAAACCCTTTCAACTGTGGCTGTTTTTTAGAGATAATTTAAGCTCTTTAGAGTACATGCATGCCTTTGGTAAAATTGTGCAAAGCCACTTCAATAGCTTTAGCCCTGGGTTATAGTACCAATTGGATAATAATATTGCACAGTAATAATTGGACACCCTTTTAAGGGCCTTTGAATAGCTTATAAATATTAGTGGGTGGTGGCAGCTGGTACTATCATATAGTCTGGGAAAAAGAGGCACAGCTGGAGAACCTGTGCCAGCCTTCCCCAGGAGTGTCTGTGTGGTTGTATAAACTCTTCTCAAAGTGTGTGTGTGTGTGTCAGCTACTTGGGCAGGGACACGAAGCACTGGTTGGACAGAGAGGGTGCTGGAGGTTTTAGTCTGCCCAGCTGGCTGAGATCTGGATCCTATAGATGTGCCAGTGGGGAGTCTTATTGGGGACCTGGAGAGCAAGGGAGTGACCAGCCCTGGACTGACTGTGATCTCTGTGTGCTCTTAAGGGAAATTGCACTTTACTGTGTGTATTTGTTATCCTTTCCTCCTATATGAGATGCCCCTCACTAGTGTTAGTGGTGAGGATTGAGGCTCCTTGATTGCTGGGCCAGGGCATGGGCGTCACACTGTTATATTGATTTTATATACTCATAGCATTCAGTTAACTAAGCATTGTACACTTATTGATATTAATGTATATTTTGAGTGTTGTTGTGATAACTGTTATTTGTTGAATTCCTAATGATATTCCCATAATCCATAACGTTCCATTAATATCCACTATTTAACAGTAGGACCGGTAATCTTGATAAATCCTGTTACATGTCTGAGGAAGTTTCAGGTTAATATTCTATACTTTTTAAAAATGCTATGAAGGCCTGTTTTTCTTTTTCATGAAATACTGAAGGCAATAGAAGAATAAAATCAGCCTCTAATGTTGAGGGACTGTGATGACAACACTAACAGCTGGACCAAAGACCAGGGAAGATGTCTGTTTTTAACTAGTGATGTGCAATTTAACAAGGAATAATTATCCTCAGACATACCTTTCCATGTCCATAATGTACAGCAGCAGATATAGTTCTGTTCACAGAAGCTGGATATTACATGACACTGTCACACATAGCTTAGGAATGGATGCTCTCTATTACTGCAAACTTTTATGAACACAGTGCTGACGTGTATGTAATTTAAAAACAGTTTAGCTACATGCGCAGCATATATTCATACTTTGCAATCCTAAATCAAGACCATTCTTAGTAGTCCATCCCTCATCAATATGATGTCATAACATTAACTCTTTTCACTGCCTGGAAAACATGCTTTTACAGTTAAGATGTGTTAGGTAGGCAGGTGGGTCTCAAGGTTAGAGTTTGGATGTAGATTGCTCAAAAATGTTAACATCTGAATATAAAAATGTCAACTGTGTATTGTGCATATCTAATATTCTTCAGAAAAACAGACTACACAGTGTGTTGAGAAAGGTATAGAATTGTTATTAGTGGAATACACTTTTCATTTTTTTTTTTATTTCTAATGACGAGTACCACAGTTGGAACAGATACTGATGCACAGGCATGTACCAGAGGACAAGAGGTCTGTTGTATATTTTACATGTACTTTGAAATGAAATGCAGATTCGACTGTTTCAGGACTGCAATTTTCATATTAACACATTTATTGACTAGAATGCAGGAATACCTATCATGCATCAGTAAGGTAAGTGAAATCATCAAATGGTAGCTTTCATTATAACTGTGTATAAACCTTATAGCGTTGATATAATATGTATTTTTGATCCATTTTGTCAGCACACTATTTTAACAATATATCCATAACCTAAATGACAGTTGTGTGTATAGGTTTTAAGGTGAATGATTTATAGGCACATGTAAGTGTTGTGACTACTGCTTATGCTGTATGGTTTGGTATACTCAGCTGTGTTTTTTGTTAATTGATCTGTTATGCATAGCCTGTCTGTTCACCAAATAAATGGGAGTCTGCTGTATCAGTGTTAGTACTGTTGTCTGCAGACTATGTGGCACATCTGTCAATTTAACATTGGCATTGCACTTTCCTCACACACCATGGGTGTGTTTGTAAAATCACTGTTACAGCCTATAGGTTGAATGATCCTTCAGCAGGTGCCTATTTGATAATAGAAGTTCATAATCAGCATACCCGGCAGGTCAATATTGGTATTGTTTCTATCTCCATCCCCTTGGTTGCGTTTTTAAACACTGCTATTGTCTAGGTTGACTAACACTTAAGCAAGTACCCAATTGATAGCAGCAGGTCATAATCAGCAAGGATATTCTCAAAGTTTTGTTTTGTAAGCCTTCTGATTCCTGATTGGTTTTGAAGATAATGCATACAGTTGTACACATGCAATACTGTTATTAACAGATATATTACATTCTGATATGTCTAAAGTTGTTTTGATTGAGCATATCACATTGTTTTTATTGGTGTACTCATTACATTGATGTGTGTTCAACAAATATCATGCTACTTGGCTCAGAAGGTTGTCATGTGGTTTGCCTATTTTCCACAATAATATCTGATGACGCTCCTCATTTTTACAATTGCATGTTGTAGCTGCTCATATATATCACTGAATGCAGACAGGTTAATATGTTGTTTGAACATTCACATATTTTTTACAAAGCATGTGTGTGTGTGTGTGTGTGTGTGTGTGTGTGTGTGTGTGTGTGTGTGTGTGTGTGTGTCTAAGGATAGAGAATTTACAGGAAAGAATACTGTTGCCCTTTTTAGGAGTATGACATATAGAGTCATAGGAAACTGTCCATAATGGATGTGTCTTTGTCCCTGTGTAAATTGTCATCATACTGATACTGTGTTGTGCTGTAATTTTCATGGTACTGGTCTGCATGACAGACAATTTGTTTTCTTTTTTGTTGTGTTTTGCAAATAATCTTTACAAACCATGGCACCCAAGGACGTTTGCCAATCTGAAGTCGTCGGCATGCACATGTGAGGCCACTGTTAAATTCAAATAATAGCACACTGAACGGATTACTACTAAACAATGATAAAACAAAAAGGAACACACCAGAAATTGTGGTTAGCGAAATTGATTTAATCCAAAACAGTGTTAACATTAACAGCAAAATATTGAGTGCTTTCAACCATCCACAACTAGGGCATCATCACAGTAAATACAATTACTAATGTTCTCACTTAAATAATCAAAAAGCCATAAATGTTTAACTCTTTAATAAAGAAGCATGACCTCCTAGTAAAATACAAATCAATATATGATTCAGCAGCTTCTAAATATCATAATAAAGTAAAACTGAAGTTTAAAATGACATCAGATAAATAGCATACTAAAATAATAAAATTATTTTTATGATTATTATAACTAGCTAAAATTATATGTTAAAACAGTATATATGAAACAATAAAAATACTGGTCTTCCATAAATACTGAAAATAGTAAAAAAAAAAAAAACAGCAATCAAACCTGCATTGCCCTGGATTTTAATATTCCAGCAATGGAACAAGCACTAATGCCTGGTTGCTGTCTAGCATTTAGCCTTAGTTGCCATTGTTGTTTCTCTAACTTCCAATAAAGTTTTAAAGTCCTCTCCTCTATCATTTTCACTTACTTTATCAAAAATAAAAACCTCTGAAAATTGTCACAATTCAAACTATACATGTAGAGGGTGTTGCAATTTTTTTATTCTTTATGTCTCTAACATGCTCTGCAATCTGACCTCTAAGCTTACGTATGGTTTTGCCCACATAAAAAGCTGGGCATCCCATACAGTTTGTAGCATATACAACCATTCTAGTATTACACTTGCAATGTCCAGGGCATGGACTGTTAGACTTTTGAGGATTGTGAATGATGATGAGAGATTTACCATTGAGAGGGCATGAATTATTGCTTATGTTGAAAGATAGAGGGTTATCCAATACGATTACTGGTTAAGAATAGAAATGAGGTTATAAGGAAGCAAGATACCAGATTTATCCCCATTTTAAGGTTGATCACTAGCCACGAAACTAGCACCACAGGCAATTGTCACAAGAGGGACACTATAGTAGTTCAATATTTATTTATATTTGTATTTATTTATTTATTTGCCATTTGTTAACCGGGTTAGTCTGGCTGGGCAGTTGCCCTTTTTCAGCAGAGACCCAAGGAGAAAAACTCCAAGTTACAATCATTACAATTAGTAACAAAAGTGAATTACATATGTACAAAAAGAGAAGAATACAGATATAGACAAAATCATAAAGTGGGAATATAAATTGTGATTAAACATTCTTATAAAAAGGTGCAATTGAAAATGTTACAATGACATGTAGTTGAAACCTAGTTGAATGGTAAGAAATAGGGGAAAGAGGAAAGGAGGAGTAGCAGACAGGCTGGTCCTAGTTATAGCATAGAGTTAAGTCCTGGAGAATTGTGGGGGAGGCAGGGTAAGTTCAGGAAAGACACAGGTGAGAGTTGTAAGATCTACTAGATAGTATTTAAGAAGTTAGTTGTATAGATTACTGAAAAGGAGGTAGAAAATGTATTTATTTCTTTATTGCATTTGTTTACCAGGAAGGTCTACTGGTCCCATAAAGTACCAATTTTCAGTGGAGGCCCGGGGAGAAAAGCTCCACAGTGACATATACAATACATACAATTTGATAAAAGCTCAAATAACAAAACAATACATACAATTTGATAAAAACACTGATCACAATTATAAAAGATTAAACTGCGTAAGGGTTTTGACAAAGAAAGAAAGAAAGGCAATGCACTTGTGAGTAAATCTGACTACTGATAGTACAACACAATTGTTGATAGAGAAAGAGGCACTAACGTTTTGTCAAAAATAACAATTGACAATACATTTGCACAAGGCTACAGAAGTGGTTTATCTATCAAGGAGTAAAGGTGAAGGTATAGGTGGTAGTAAAGGAAGGAGAAAGGAAAGGTAGGAGTAGAAAAAGGGAAGAGACAAAGTCAGGTTATGGGTTGCGAGGAGTTAGCACAAGGGCATTGCTAGTGGGAGTACAGATGATGTTTCAAAGATTAAAGACAGATGTATTGCTAGTGGATCTAAGTGAGGGTGGGAGAGAGTTCCATAGTTTAGCAGTGGAAAAGGGTGGAGCCATTGTCCATCGGAGAGGTTGGGTTTCTCTACCTGTAGGAGCATTTGATTTTCAGAGCAGAGAGGCCTATTTGGGCTGTATAGAGTAAATAGATTAGAGAGCAGGGCAGCTAGATGGATTGTGTATTAGTTTGCGTCTATATCATACGAGCGAGTCGGAAAAAACGCAAACGCTCATAATCTCGAAAGTACCGGACCTTGAACTTGCTATTGTGGGGGGCTGCACCCCCCCACATCTCCCGCTAAATATATATCCCAACTCTGAGATTGCACTACAGTGCAGAAAGGGCACATATTCCATTCTTCACTGTACTGCAATCTCAGAAAAAGCACTTTGAGGTCAGATACTTTTGAGATTATGAGCATTCGTGGTTTTTCCTATTTACTCATGTGATGTAGACCCTATTAGTTTATGGGTAGTAGTTAGTTGAATATATGTAAAGTGATGAGGTAGTTCTAGCCAGTTCAGTAATTGAAAAGAGGTGCAGTGGTGTGTTAAGTGATGTCCATTGGTGATAAACTATGCAATTTTGCTATAGCATGAGTGTAGTTTGGATTTAAGATTGACTTGTATATTGGTGAAGAGAGGAGCACCGTAAAGAAGAAAGGGGAGCAGGAAGGAGGAGGCAAGGCCTAGTATGGAAGACTAGTTGAGGAATGTTTTGTGTCAATATAGCATGCCCAATTTCTGGTATGCTTTTTTAATGTTGTGAATACGCATGTCAAAAGTTAGGTGTTCATCTATGGTGACACCTAGAAGTTTAGTATGTGTGACAACCTCAATAGAAGTGTTGTCATGGGAGAGAATAGAGAAAGTGCCTTTGTTTATGGTGCTGAACTTCTTAGGTGTGAATAACATTAGTTTAGTTTTTTAGGATTTAATGCTAGATGGTTATTAGCCATCCATATTTCAGAAAAGCTGAGAGCTGCTTGGGAAAGTTTCTGAAGTTCGTGTGGGGATTTGGCGGTACAGATGATAGTAGAGTCATCCGCGTATTGGATGACTGTTCCTTGAGTGAAACGAGTGGAAGTCATTGATGAAAATGGTGAAAAGTAGTGGGCCTAAGATAGACCCTTGGGAAATACCTGTCATGGTGTTAAGGAAAGGAGAGAAGGTGTTTTGCCACTATGTAGCTTGTTGCCTGTTGAGAGGTAGTTTAAAAACCAGTGTAGGGTAGAGGGAGATATACCTATGTTGGATAGTTTTCTAAGAAGAAGAGGGTGGGAGATAGTATCAAAGGCTTTGAACAGATCGAAAAATTGGGAGGAGGCAAGTTTTCTTGCATCACAGGCCCAATTGATAGAGTCACAGAAGGAAATAAGAGCTGTAGTTGTGCTATGTCCTGCTCTAAACCCATGCTGGGTTGATAATAGTATATTACTGTCAAGTAAATAGTTAAGGAGTTAGTTGTGGGTACATTTTTCTAGGATTTTTGAGATAGGAGAAAGAATGACAATGGGTCAAAAGTTGGAGACATTTATATTGTTTCCTCCTTTGTGGAGTGGGAGGATAAATTTTGTTTTTCAAATGGAAGGAACATAAGACTTTTGGATGGACCTATTAAGAAGTATGCTGACAGGGTATGCAATGGAATTTGCTGCTTTTGTAGGAATTCTGTAGGCAGGTTGTCAGGGGCATTAGTGCATGGTTTTAATTTCAGAAGCAGTTTCTTTACTATGGCTGTGAGAATAGGAGCTAGTGAGAAGTTGTGTATATGGGCAGGGGAGTTATTAGTAGCAGGAGGGTAGGGTTGCTTAGGATAAGTTTGAGGGAGGTTGGTAGTGAGATTAGCTCTAATGTCAATAAAATAAGTGTTGACAATTGTGGCAATTTCCATGGGTTTTTTACTTGGTCTGGACAGGGGTTAGTTTCTGACCCAGGGTGTAGAAGGCTGCTGATTGAGCTCCACAAGGGTTTAGGGTTAAGTTTGTGTTGGTTTTGTAAAGTATGATGCTATTCTTTATTATCCTTAGTGACTTGGTGCTGTACTTGGTTGTGGAGGTGTTTGATGGTTATGAGGTCAGAGGGTTTTTTGTGCTTTCACCAAAGCTTCCAGGCTTTGTCCCTGGTGACCATGTTTTGTTTGGTAGCTCTAGAGAGCCATGGGGCATGCAAGGATTTTATGCATTTTAGTCGAGGGTGTGAGGCTATTCAAAATATTAAAGAATGAAGAATTTAAATATTGTACTGCTTTGTCTAGAGGGACTGTTTTTAAGGTTACCCAGTTAATGCTTTATAGGAAATTGTTAAAGGTTGCGGGGGAAACCTGCAATAAGTCTCTAGTATTTTTGTATTGTTGTTTGTGTAATGCAGTTGTAGGTTTGTGTATTATAAAGGCTAGTAAATGGTCACTGATGCTATTTGGAATGGTTCCTGCAGTGGCGTTTTATTAGGGTCAGAGACCATGATCCAATATAAGACTGTTCCATGGCTGTTGTCTTTGTTGGTTCTGGTAATGTCAGCAATTAACTAGTTTTATAGGTTAATGTTGGTGGGGGTGGGGTGTTGCTGTGAGAAATCTAACCAATTTATATTAATGTCACCAAGGATTATTGTTTCTGTAGTTATGTTGTTGGAGGTCCAGGCTAGGATTTTCTCTAGTATGGGGATATTACTGCCAGGGGGGGGATATAGAGGGCAAAGATACAGAGGTTTTTATTCTCATTGAATTAATTTTGACACACCAGCGATAGTTGCTACATTAAATATTTGTTGGGATGTAGCCATACTGCCAGATTTGAAGTAAAAATTAGGAACAAGACTGCAGGTAGCTTATAGTAGGAATAGCAACTTAAAAGAGTTATTAGAGAGACAAAATGTAGTTCTACCTAATGCACATAAATCAAGGATGTACACGTGTGGAATGTGCAAATTTTGCAAGTTCATAAAAGATGGTCCTTAATTACTATTTCTGGTTACAACAAAACTATTCAATGCCCTGGGTATTGCAATTGTAATGCTAAAATGGTTGTATATGCTGTGACATGTATGGGATGCCCAGCATTTTATGTGCGCAAAACCATATGTAAACTTAAAGATCGGTTTGCAGAGCATGTTAGAGACATAAAGAATAAAAAAACAGCAACACCCTCTACATGCATACCTTGAATTGTGACAATTTTAAGAGGTTTTTATTTTTTGTTATTGATAAAATAAGTGAAAATGACAGAGGAGGGAACTTCAAAACTTTATTGGAAGTTGGAGAAACAACATGGCAACTAAGGCTAAATGCTAGACAGCAATGAGGCATTAATGCTTATTCCATTGCTGGAATATTAAATCCAGGGCTATGCAGGTTTGATTGTTGTTTTTTTTATTTTTTTATTTATTTATTTATTTTACTATTTAGGGTATTTATGGAATACCAGTATATTTATTGTTTCATATATACTGTTTTAACATATAATTTTAGCTAGTTATAGTAATGATAAAAAGAATTTTATTATTTTAGTATGCTACTTATTTGATGTCATTTTAAACTTTGTTTTTACTTTATTATGAAGTTTAGAAGCTGCTGAATCATATATTTATTTGTATTTTACTTATAGGTCATGCTTATGTATTAAAGAGTTAAACATTTGTTTTTTTACTCCTCTGTTTGCGACCCCTAACGGGAACAGCTGAAAGAAAATTATGATGATGTTTATGTAGTTCTTTATTGTCATTTGATAGCTTTTGGATTATTTAAGTGAGAACATTAGTAACTGCATTTACTCTGATGATGCCGTAGTTGTGGAAGGGTGAAAGCACTCATTCTCTTGATGTTAATGTTAACACTGTTTTAGATTAAATCAACTCCACTAACACTTGGATTCGTGGTATGGGCTTTTTTTGTTTTATCACTGCCAGTGTCATCTGAAAAATACATTGACAATGATTATGACAATGCCAAGGCATCTGGACCCACCCCTGCCCTGTCATGTTTATGTGATATTAACATTTACTTTGTTTTCAATGAGTGCATGACACACATTAACACGTTACACAGTCCACACACATTCAACTGCCAATGCAATGTGTCAGTTAATTTGTGGATAGTGGTACAACAGACAGCCTGTGAACATTTGTTTTAATGGGGTGACAGACAGACAATATATGCTGCCTATAGTCCAGCACTACAGTGGCATATGTGTTGGATGTCTGTTTTGCCATATCAGGTATGTGCAACATACAGATAAGTCACTCCTCATGTTTTTGGATGGCAGTTTTTTCACTGTCATGATGTGATGTTGCGTCATGCCATGTGGGATCATATACATGTATATGCCATGTGGGATCATATACAGGTATAACCTGTCTATTTGCAGTGCTCCTTTTCTCACTGCATCAAACAGCAAGGTAACATTAGTCGGCCGACAATGTTACAGATTACACATTCTTTCACAATACATTATGCTATGGTTATTGCATACAGCATTTCCACACACATGATATAGTACCATTGGTATACACCTTCCATAAATAGGTGGACACATTATGACTGTATGCATGTGAGCACATAGTCAGATACATACTGACACAGAAACGTACATTTGACAAGTGAGCATTCAGTGACGTACTGCTAATGTACTGTAATGATGCTCACAGGAGTGTCCTCTACTCTGTAATGAGTAGGGTGGTTGATATACACCTGCATTTCTTTATTTGACATTTGCATGACAGTATATGTGTATGTGATTACAATTTTAGCTTTCTTACCTATGCATGTTGATGTGACATGATGGCACATTATTATGTATGTGTGTTTTATACAAGTCCAATTTTGTGGACATCAGCAATCCAACTGGCCATTTGACATACATTTTCCATGTGTTTAAATATTTGTCTATATGTCTTCTACAGCACCCTGTATGCTTTACACATGCATTCGCATTGTGTCAACTTACTGTGTCCTGCTTTATCCTGATGTGATCCTAGGTTGTCCGACTCTCTCCCATCTAAATATTTCCCTAGTATTTTTTGCAGGTATGTTTGCCTTTGTTAAAACTACTGTCCATTGCCATTTCTTAATTTGACACAGTGAACATGTGCCAAATATATGGCCAATTTACAATGCAGGACATCTTCACACAAGTTGCTGGCTAATGCTTCCAATACTTTTCTCACATCCATGTGCACAACCTGCTATATTCATTATTCTGTACTTTTGCATATTTAAACATATCACTACATGTCATTGGTGTGTGTATGTGTATTGGCCTTGATTTAATGTATATTGTATTTATGCCACTGACACAGATGCACACATATGTATACCTGTGTGTTACCTTTAACAAGACATATATGTGTGTAAAACAGTTCAACTAATGACCCCTAGTGTCTGGTACACTCAAATAAGAAACAATGAAAGCACTGTTTGCAGCTGGAACTCACCACAAAATACCACTATTTATTACTAAAGTTTAAAAACATCCATTAATTGCTTCCATCCCCTCAGAATGGGCGCTCAATGGATGTTTTTAAACTTTATTAATAAAAAGTGGTATTTTGTGGTGAGTTCCAGCTGTAAACAATGTTTTCATTGTTTCTTATATATGTGTGTAACATACACATATCCCACTGCACATTTGTTTGGGTTGTGTACACCTACTTGTGTATGTAGCAGCCTTTGCTGCTATTCTGCAATTCTTTTGTTTTCACTTTGCTTGGTTGTTTGCCTTTCACATGCATGGTTGTATTTTTGGTTCTGCTCTCTGCTGGAGTTATATACCAATAGACCTGCATTTGCTCATCTGTGATGTTGCTTGGCTTATATCTGCATTGCTGATAGACTATTTGGATATGTATTTATTTATCTAATTTGTACTGTGATCCTTATTTATTACTGTACAACACACATCAACCATTGATCATACACATCCAGGTATGACTGCCAGTCAGTTTGTGACATGTGGTAATGTAATAATCCATAGGTATATTTTTTTTTGCATTTCACCATGGCTGGTATGTATCCCCACCCTTTTTATCAACTTTCCGTTGCCCATGTTGTACAGTGCGCGGTCCATGTAACTTCCCTGTCTTTACTATTTTTTCCAACCTTTGTCTTATTGTGTTGTGCTATTTGTTCTGTGGATATACCTGCTGTGATTACCTTCACCTCCTATATTTCTATGTTTACCTTTCCTTCCATTCTTTAAAAAAACAGAAAAAAAACGGGGCCTATTCGTACCAAAAATAAAAATTGCCCATGCCCCTTTGACATTCCCACAGATTTTCTCTTTCAACAACCCTCTTGTTTGTCACTCTTCTTCACTCATACATCTTCTTTTCTATCTCCCACTTCCCTTGTGTGTGTGTGTGTGTGTGTGTGTGTGTGTGTGTGTGTGTGTGTGTGTGTGTGTGTGTGTGTGTGTGTGTGTGTGTGTGTGTGTGTGTGTGTGTGTGTTACTTGTGCTCCCACACAAGTCCTGAACCCACTGTAATCTATGGTAAGGTATCTGTGATTGCCCTTCACCTTTAAGTTCTTTTATTAGGAAATTATCCAAGTTAATATTTTTAATGCAACATGTATTATATAGATATCTGTAGTTGTCTCTGAGTTTAGAGTAATGAGTAATATGAATGTATATGTATTGCAAATAGCCGTGCAGCTTGTAAACATGCGTTATAAGTAAGCAGATGGCATATGGAAATATCCATGGCTGTCTGAGATATTTCTGTGTGTAGTCCTGCAAATTTATGTTAGGAATACCATGCAGCTTACTTTGACATACTTTACATTTTTAATGTGTGTGTGCTTTTTTAGTTATCACAACAGAGTTAGTAACATTCTATAGTTGTCTGTAACCTTACTCTTCAGATTTTGTTATATTTTATAAACAACTATAATGGTTCTTGATTTGTGATCATCGCTCCATTTTTTTTGGTAATGTACAGTGGTATTGGACAAATATTTCTTACAATTACGGATTACTTGCTCATTTCTATAGTGCTCTGTTGGAGCTGTGGTACTCCGTTGTGCACTAAGGTATTCTGAGTTTCTTGTCCTACATTATTATATCACAATGTTACCTGCTAGTTTTACAATGATAACAGTGCAATGTGCCAAATTCTGCAGATTTTACAGAATCCAAACAATTATTTATTGTGATGTAGTCATATAGTCTTGCCATAATGTAATCATCTGAGTATAAGATTCATTTGAAGGAAGGGAGAATGAAAATGAAAGGTGAAACAGCAGAAACAAAACTGTCACAGTTCATATTAAGCCATAACTTTATTCTTCAAATGAAAACAGTCATTTACTGCTTGTATATTGTTCTTCTTTCGGCTTTTCCCAGTTAGGGGTTGCTACAGCGGAACTCCAGTCTGCTAATGATTGGTAGTAGATTTTTACTGTGCTGAGTTGCCAGCTCAATGCCCAACCTTCAACGAAGGCAGACCCATTCACACATGTCTTTCAAACACCATTCGACCGTGGGGAGGACATGCAGACTCCACACAGAAGGCGCTCCAGCTGAGAATCAGACGGGAGCACCTCTTGCTGTGAGGCGACAACGCTACCGCTGCACCACCGCAGCTTCATGTACCGGTTGTATATAATGGCAGGAAAGCAGACTTCCTTGATAAATATATTGTGAAAGGCCAAAGTTGTATCCTAAGAATTTAAACCTTGTGTCAGTCAAGTGCATACTTTATTTGAAACTAGAATTATTTGCAGAATATTATATGTTATATAAAGCTACAAATGTAGCAACAGTCATTTCCTGCTATTATTGTACGTTTCTGTTTATTTCTGGTGCATGAAATGCACAATGCATTACTGTGTCTGTGTATATTGTTAGGTTTTCTAATTAGTTATATGTTCACAAGATTTGCTTAGAGAAATACATAATTTAATATCCCTGTGTTGTAGCATTCTATTTCCTTGTGCGTTACTAAGTGCACAGACACCAAAGGAGAAAAAGATCTGGAAAGTGAAATGCAAATGGGACTTAATAGCACTCAGTTTTGTCATTAGACTTCACATTGTGAGTTGCAGAACTAGTGCTTCCGTGTGGCAGCCAATAATACAACAGTAATTACTGCACTTTCTCAAGCAGTTACACATTTCTAACATATAGTTTATGGGTCATTCTGCAGTAAACATAGATAACAGCCACCAATTTTGGTGTCCTTGTTTAACACTGACACAGCAGAAAGCAAATCTTACTGTCATACAGGCTACTGACATTTTATGAGAAAGGGCAAAGTGTTCTTAAAGGATTCTGCATCACAAATACACCAGCGTTGATTTGGCAGGACAAATAACTCATATGGAATAAAATAAACACATTTTATTTAAAACTGTGTGTTTGCAATGACTGTTAGTCATCTTCCTTGGTTTCCATAGTAGCCTGTTGTTAAATGATCTCCACTCAACTCATCTTGCAGGAAATGCAATGTCCCCAGTCAAAGAAAAAAAAAAAACATACAGTACCCTATAAATATATATATATACATATATATACATTTTGGCTACTGGTTTCTAAGTTAAATTATGCTTCCTTTGCTACTGGGAAGCTACTGGGAAGTACTTTTATTAAAAACTGTGCCTGTTCTTCTAGTGACAGAGCCTAAGAACTGGCAGATCTTATGTATTACATGCAACTAAATCTGAAAAGTAAAATAATTCTTTTGAAAATCTGTAATAACTATCTATATGAGTAGCCAAAAATAAAAATGTCTATTTACAGGAATATGTAAAAGAAAAGTGTGCTGTAGATTGTTTGTCTGATTTCTGAAACTGTTGTTACAGCGTGTTACCGTGTATTACTGTTGAGATTAAATGCAACTATCACTAGGCCTGTGCAAAGCTATTGGTTTGAAAAGGCAATTCACCCTTTCCTCACCCCTTTGTTCATTTATTTTTTTTTGCATTCATTTATTGATTAATTCATTGATTCACTCCTTTATTGTACTCCATATAAGATATTTATTATCAGGAGCACTAATACATTTATTTCTATATTTTAACTGTATATGCATATTATTAAAATAGTGTTTTAAAAAGGTATTAAAACAAAAGAGACAAAAAGCGATAGAGAGAGTAACAGTAATTCCTATATTTGTTAGGATTTGTTCACCTTTGGTAGTTTAGAACATGTTAGCATAGAAGACTAAGGTTATGTGCTACTCGTGAGGTTTAGTCTAACGTCATGGGTTTGACTCCATCAGTCTACACATACCTCATGTATGATTCTAAACAACTCAGCTAACAGAACAGTACTCCCAGGTAACCTTTGAAAAGCAACATCTGTGTTACCCATTTTAGAAAAACTTGAAAAATAAATAAATAAAAAAAATAGATGTCAATAGGGAAGAAAACATTTTGATAAGAAAAAGGAAAAGAAAAATTAGTGTCTAGGTAGGAATTGCACCATAATTTAAATAGGGGCAGGTAACTACAGAAAATTAGTTCAGAAATCGTACTATAATTGATCATTTTCAAGACAATTTTTTTTTTTAGCACAGAATGCTTTTCCATGGCCTATGTTCCAGGACTCTGAACATATCCACACTTACAAGAAACCTTAGTTTGATGATTTACTCGGAACGAGACATGGCAAGTATAGAGAAATTTATTAAAATGGTGTAATGTAAAAGAAAATGCATAAGATGAAAAAGAACTCATTTGTGATGCAGAGCCCTGTGATAGGTAAGTACTTATGTAAGCATAGCAAATAAAGTAGAAAAGATTTCAAAGTTCTCATATTAAACTGTCGAGAGATAAACAAGCAGAAGAGCACCATCAGTAGTAACCCCAGCTACTGTCTATAGACAGGTTTTAAAATCTGAATACCTCATGTTTGTCAGGAGATACACAAAATAGATAAAGCATAGAAAAGGGCATTAAAATATTCCATAGTTTTTAGCAGATACCACAGAAAGGTGTATACGCCAGACTAATATGGAGGCATTCCTTTCAGGAGTATCAATACACAGTGAGTATCAAATAGCCACTCTCCATCTCTACCATTAGTGCATTTTCAAAGAGAATGCATTATTAAAGAGGCAAGTTGTTTTGCATACCCATAATGCTTTGCAGTTGTTCATAGGTTTATAGATTGGTACTAGGCCTAGGGTGCAAGAATTGCATAATTAAAAGAGGGAGGGTAACTAACTACAGAAAATTAGTTCAGAAATCGTACTACAATTGGTCATTTTCAAGACATTTTTCTTTTTTTAGCATATATAGGCCCTAGGACCTATATAAGCCTAGCCATAACAATTCCCTGGCTATTTCTTCCCACAATATTTTCTTCCCTGGACCCTGTTTAGCAGAGTGACTGACGTGATCCCCGGGGTGAATTTCCTATCTCCCATCCAATCGTCAAGGTTCCTTTTGAAGAGGGCCAAACAGGCACTCTGCTTGACATGTATGGGCAGTCTGTTTCAGAGTCTGGGGAGTTTCTGGGTCAGGAACCTATCTCTCCAGCATGTTTTGTTCATTGTGATGACAAGGTTTAGATCCCTGGACTGTGTGGCTCTGCGGGACTGGGATTTCTTTAAGTGTAGCATGTCCAGCAGCTCTGGGTTTGACATGGCCTTGTATGTTAAACAGAGACTGCCGCTGAGTAGATGATATGGGACAGAGTATAGTTGGAGTTCTTTTAGACAGTTAGCATAGGGCATCTGCTTTAGGTCTGTGATTCTTTTAGTGAGGTATTTCTGCAGCCTTTCCAGTTGTTGTAGATGTCTTGAGAGGTACATACCAAATGGGGCATTGTATTCTATAATGGGTCTAATGAGGTGTGAGTATAGTGAGACAATGACCTCCTTTTTTCTGGATGAAATGCCCTTAGTGATGAGGTGTGCCACATAGATAGATTTCTTGACTGTTGTGGCGATATGGTTTTCGAAGCTGAGACCACTGTCCACCTGTGTCCCTAAGTCTCTTATCAGACTTTTGGTGTTTAGTGTACTGCCACCCATGTGGTAATTCAGGGGTACATGTTTTTCCCAGTGGGGATAACTGTACATTTCTTGGTACTGTGCTTGAGTCCATGGCTCTGGCACCAAGCATCTGTTTATGTAAGGCCCTTTTGTAGAATATCCACATCATTTGGGGATTCAATAATAGCTCCCAGTTTGCAGTCATCTGCGAACTTTGTTAGCCAGAGTCCCTTAGTGTTGGCCTGTATGTCAGAGAAGTAGATGCCAAACGAGAGTGGTCCCAGGACTGAACTCTGAGGTACTTCACTTGTCACTTGTCTGGAGATGGATTTGGAGTTGGCTACTTTTACAGTGTGGGTTCTGGCAGTAAGCCAGTTGGCAACCCATTGAGTGACATAGGGATTAATGCCCAGCTTAGTAAGTTTATCTATGATTCCAGAGTGAGGGATTGTGTCAAAGGCCTTAGCGAGGTCCAGATAGGCTGTGTGGGCCTCCTTACCCTCGTCGACAGCTCTGGAGACTGATTCAAAGAAGTCAATCAGGTTCAGGAGACAAGATCGGCCCTTCGCAAACCCAAACTGGGTGGGGTCCAGTGTTTGAAGGTTGCCAATGTCTTTGCTTATAAGTTCCATGATAATATATTCCATGGCCTTGCAGATCAGGCTCATCAGACTAATGGGGCAGTAGTTCCCAGGATCCAAGGTGGATCCCCCCTTGTGGAGTGGGATAACTGTAGCTCTGCACCACTCAGTGGGCATGAAGCCTGAGATGAGGCTATGATTAAACATGACACTTAGGTGAGGTGCCAGTTTATTTTGTAGTTCATGTAGTACACAGCCTGGGATGTCATCTGGTCCCATGGATGCTGTATTCTTAGCTATGGAGAGTGCGGTTTTTACCTGTGTGGCCATTATTACCAGAATCTGGCAATCTTTCTGTGTTGAGATGGGCCCTTTCAGGGGTGGGAGGGGGGTGCAGTTGGCACTGAATCGATCTGGCAGGATATTGGAAACATCCTTGTGATCAGTATATTTAATGTCATTCTGTTGTAGCTCAGAGCAGATCTGAGCATTGCCATTTAGATTCTTGACATAGCTATAGAATGCCTTGTGGTTATCTTTGGAATCTATGGCAATTTTGTTTTCGTAACTAGCTTTGGAGAATTTTATGAGGGATCTCAGCATCTTACTGAGGCTGGTAAGGGAGTTTTTAGCATCCTGGGATTTTCTTCTTTAATGGAAGAGTTTCTTCCTTTTGTTGTAAAATTTGTTTATGGCAGGGGGCCACCAGATTGGCTTCTTTTTTTTGGAGGAGAGTGTCTTGGTTCTATTTGGGATGGCACAATTCATGCAAGGGTGGATGTGCTTGTACAGTGCCTTAGTATAGGATTCAGCAGTCGAATTTTGAGTTCCTGTCTGCATGGGCGTCATGAAGTTTGTCACTTCTGACTTGAGTAGCATGAAGTTGGGTTTGGAGAAATTTTTTGCAGAAGTTTCCTTACTGGGGGGTGATGGAGGGATATGGATGTCAAGGGTGATTAGCTTATGGTCAGACTTGGCCAACAAGGGGGTGACCATAGGTGTGGAGCATCGATTTCCCATGTTGGCAATTACCAGGTCTAGGATATTGGAGCTCCTGGTGGGACTATGGATTAGTTGATCCAGGGCATTGGAATTTATGAATTCCAAGAACCAGTGGGCAAAGGTGTTGGTACATGATTAGTTTTCCCAGTTAATGGCAGGGTAGTTGAAATCACTCAGTATTAGGGTGTTTGGTTGTATCTTAACATTTTCCAGTATGTTTAGAAAGATGTAGTGAGAATCTTGGGACATCAAGGGGGATCTGTAGCAAGCTACAATCTGGATTGCAGTTTTACCTAGTGTTTTTTGCACCTGTAGAATTTCAGACGCATTGTGTTGGGAACTAGTCTGGTGGTGTGAATATCCATGGTGAATATGGACACTCCTCCACCTTTAGAGTTTCAGTCCTCATTTGGTGGCCAAAAAGTGTGGTAAAAGTTGTAGCGTGGCATTGCAGGGGTGCTCCCTGGAGCCTTGAACCAGGTCTCAGTTACTGCACAGATATTGATGTTCTCCATTTTTAGGATTGCCTCCAGAGAGTGCATTTTGAAGTTTAGACTTCTAGCACTGAGTAGCATTACCTTCAGATTTTGCATGTTCATACCTGTTATGGTGGTGGTTTTGTCCTTTGTGTGTAACTCATTGATATATTGCATAATTTTGTGGGTGTGCTTATAGGGAAAAATAAACAATGAAATTAAAAAAAAAACTCAAATGGTGTACTGCAATCTTCATTATTTGAATAAAAAAACAAACAATTGACCATTTAATATGAAGACTATAAAAGGAAATGAAATCAACTGTCAAATATATTGCCTGATTCAGAGGAGAAGGTATGTTAAAATAAGTCAAGTCAGAAATTCATTTATGTATAATTTAAGATCCCCCATTGCACTGTATCTGTCAGCCCATTTCAGTGTGAAAGTTATCTTACATGTTTTTTTATATTTTCAGCATTTGGTAGTTCAAGGTTATAATTACAACCTTACAATATGCTATTATGGAGGCTGTATCTCAACACCATGGTTGTATACATATTTCTGTCAGCAATGGCATCCAGTTTATTCCCTATCATAAGGAGTTTACAATTTATAGTTGCTGTTATTAATGATCTCATGTATGAGTTATGAAAAAGGCCATGATTATTAGCTCAGTATAAATGACCACTTTGGGCAAATCTTAATAGTACTAATGCTAATTCATAAGAGAAAATACTTTAAATATGAATATTGTCTAATTTATAAACACTATAGAGTAGCTGGAAAACAACATTTAGCTTTCCAAGAAGTGCACAGTATTGAATTTTATTTCCAGAAAACACTGATCAAGTTCAAGTCAAAGCATAGATTTCACAGTGTAGGTCTAAAAGCTGCCACCATCTTCTTTTACTGATCAAACAAGCACATTAAATAAGTTTGCCACAGTCTGTTCAGCTGTTGAAGAAATAACTTTTAAGTTTGAACAAATCATGACATAATACCTCAAATAAGTTCATTTACATTTCACAATGAAAGTAAATGAATTGTAAATCAAAATTCCTAGATACTTAAGATATATCACTAGATTCAAAAAGGTTTACAGCACTGTAAAAGGCTTTACTCAGAAGGTTTCCACATTGCACTAATTTTTTCTGAATCAGTGACCACTCTATGACTGTGGTTTGCTCCTTATGAGGGCATCAGTGTAGGCAGTTGTCTCATGGGCAAAACTAAATGCTAATGCCCAGTACATAGGAGTGCTTAATGTTCATTAGCTAGCAATGTCTGCAGCTCCCAATTTGTTTAGTCTCACAGGATATCCTATTACTCATTCCAAACCCCTAGAGATCCACCACAGCTATTTATGGGGCATTCTTTCCAAAACACCAATCTCTCTCCATTCAGCATACTACTAAGCATTGTTAAATGATCCCCTTTGTATAACCGAACCATCAGCTGCACTTGACCTTTTTATACAAAACTTATACCAATACTGGGCTTATTATATCTACTTGTTAGAAGAAAGTTGAGAATGCAGGCTTGCCTGTCCATGCTTAAAATTAAAATGAGAGAAAAGGATGCAGCCTGGAAGGTCTGGAAAATGGATACACAAAAGACACAAAACTTCTTAAATCCTTTCTAAAATTTAGAAAGTAAATAGAGATCGCCACTAACACAGCTAAATCCATGTATCTGAGACAAAGACAAGAAAGGATCTAGTCTAGACCTAACCCATTTTGGAAAGAGATAAAAAGAATTCAGGAACCTTAACCATTTCCCAATAATAAAAAAGTGATTCAGTTACTAGCAGTCCATTTAAATTTACTAATAACTAAGCACACCATCTACAGACCTCCATAAATAACATTACAGATACTTTGCTGGTGCTAACCCTCTCTAAAGGTGAGTAGCCATTATTTTCTACCTCTGCATTTTACCATCTTGCCTCCTATGCAGCAACATTACACTTTAAACAAGTAACAGCCAAACAAATCAAAGTACTTCTCAAGAAACATTATTGATTAGGGTACCTTATTCTTTTTCTTTCAGCGATTCCCATTAGGGGTCGCCACAGTGGATTATCCATTTCCTTTCTTCCTGTCCTCTGCATCTTGGTCTGTCACACCAACCACCTGCATGTCCTCTCTCACCACATCCATGAACCTTATCATAGGCCTTCCTCTTTTCCTCTTACCTGGTAGCTCCATCCTTAGCATTCGTTTCCCAATATACCCAGCATCCCTCCTCAGCACATGTCCAAACCAATGCAATCTTGCCTCTCTGGCTTTGTTTCATACTGTCCAACCTCGTCTGACCCTCTAATATACTTATTCCTAATCCTTTCCACCCTTGTCACACCCCAGTGAAAATCTTAACATCTTTAACTCTGCCACAGGGTCTATATCATATTCTCGACCACTTAGCTTGTCGAATGCCTAAATGTCGACAGCTAAACTGCGAGAGTTTAAAATCACGAATGGCCAATTATGCAAATTCTTTCATCGGGAAAGAAACCACTTGGCCTTTATCAGGAAGTTGCCCTTTCCCCAATGTAGAGTGATCTCGGAGTTGGTATATTAGTTAGGGGAGGTGGGGGGCACACCCCTCCACATCAGGTGGTGTGTGTGTGTGTGGGGGGTGAAACCAACTACTTTGTAAGGGTTTCAATGTTTATTTTATTTGTGATGGCCAAGCAAATTCTTTCCCGATGAAAGAATTTGCGTAATTGGCCATTCCCGATTTTAAGCTGTCACCATTTAGGTGTCGAGGTTTAGGCATTCGACAAGCCAAATGGCCGACAATAAAATATAGACCCCTGCCAAGTCTAGCGCTGATTCCTGCCTTTTTGTCAATGCCACTGTCTGCAACCCATATAAGATAGCTGGTCTCACTACCCTCTTGTAGACCTTCCCTTTCACTCTTACTGGTACTTGTCTGTCACAAATCACTCCTGACACTCTTCTTCACTCACTCCTCCCTGCCTTCACTCTCTTTTTCACCTCTCTTCCACACTCGCCATTACTCTGAACTGTTGATCCTAAATATTTAAACTCATCCACCTTCGCTAACTCTACTCCCTGCATCCTCACCATTCCTCTATCCTCCCTCTCATTCACACAAATATATTCTGTCTTAGTCCTGCTGACCTTTATTTCTCATTTCTCTCCTCTCCTCTCTAGAGCATGTCTCCACCTCTCCAGGGTCTCCTCAACCTGTTCCCTACTTACAGTACAGATCACAAATTCGTCTGCAAACATCATAGTCCATGAGGACTCCTGTCTGATCTTGTCTGTCAACCTGTCTATCACCAATGCAAATAAAGTGCTCAGAGCTGATCCTTGATGTAATCCCAACTCCACCTTAAATGCATCCATCATTCCCACTGCAGACCTCACTGTTGTCACACTACCCTTGTACATATCCTGTACCACTCTTATATACTTCTCTGCAACTCCTGACTTCCTCATACAATACCACAACTCTTCTCTATGCACCCTGTCATATGCTTTCTCTAAGTCCACAAAGACACAATGCAACTCCTTCTGACCTTCTCTGTACTTCTCCATCAACACTCTCAGAGCAAACATTGCATCTGTAGTGCTCTTTCCTGGAATGACGCCATGCTGCTGATCCCTAATAACTACCTCTTGTTTTAACTTAGCTTATTACGGATTAGGGTACCATCTTCTTTAAAAGTGATCCTGACTTTATAAAGTGAGAAGATGGCCATGCCATTTGTTTACATCTTCAACCTTTCCCTAACCTTTCCTGAAGCATCCCTACTGTATTCAAATACTCATTCATTATTCCACTACTAAAAATCTCTTTTTCTAAAGAGCTGAGTGACTATAGACACATTACTGGCACCCCACCTAAACACCATGTTCAATCATAGCCTCATCTCAGGCTTTGTGCCCACTGAATGGCTCACAGCAACGGTTTTCCCACTCCACAAAGGGGGAGCCACCATGGACCCTGGGAACTACCGCCCCATTAGCCTAAAGAGCCTGATCTGCAAGGCCATGGAATGTATCATCATGGAACCTATAAACAAAGACATTGGTAATCTCCAGACTCTGGACCCACCCAGTTCGGGTTTGTAAAAGGCAGATCATGTCTCCTAAACCTGATAAACTTCTTTGAAGCAGTCACCAAAGCCACAGATGAGGGTAAGGTGGTTCACACAGCCTATATTGACCTCGTCAAGGCGTTCAACACCATCCTCCATTCTGGAATTATAGCTAAACTCACTAAACTAGGTCTAAATCCCTACATCACAAGATGGCTTGCCAACTGGCTCACTGACAGAATGCACACTGTAAAAGTTGCAGACTCCAAATCTGACTTCAAACCAGTGGCAAGTGGAGTAACACAGGGTTCAGTCCTGGGTCCTCTCCTGTTTGTTATCTACTTCTCTGATGTACAGGCTAACACAGAAAGTCTTTGGCTAATCAAGTTTGCAGTTGACTGCAAACCAGGAGCCATAATCGAAACTCCTAATGATGTGGACATCCTACAAAAGGGCCTCACTGAGACAGATGCCTGGTGTCAAAGTCATGGCATCAAGCTCAATGCCAAAAAGTGCATTGTCATCCCCTTTGATAAAAACTCTGTACCCATGAGCTACCACATAGGTGGTAGTCTACTAAACACCAAAAGTTTGATAAGAGACCTTGGGACACAGGTGGACAGAAGTCTGTCCTTTGATAATCATATCACCACAGTAGTCTGGAAATCCTTCTACGTGGCACACCTCATCACAAAAGATTTCTCATCCAGAAAAAAAGTGGTCATTGTTCCCCTCTACTCATCACTCATTAGATCCATTATAGAGTACAATGCCTCTTTTGTTATGTACCCCATAAGACATCTACAACAACTGGAAAGGCTGCAGAAATACCTCACAAAGAGGATTACCAGCATCAAAGATGCCCTACTCAGACCGTCTCAAAAAACTCCAGCTTTACTCTGTTGCATATTGCCTACTCAGAGGCCTCTCTGCCTAACATAAAAAGCTATGTCAAACCCAGAGCTGTTGGACATGCTCCACTTAAAGAATTCTCAGTCTCTCCGAGCTACATGCTCTATAGACCCAAACTTTGTCACCACAATAAACAGAACATGCTGGAGGGATAGATTCCTGTCCCAGAGACTTCCCATTCTCTGGAATAAACTACCGATCTATATCAAACAAAGCTCCTCATTAGCACTCTTCAAGAAAAATATTGATGATTGGATGGGAAATTCACCCCGGGGATCACTTCTGTCACTCTGCTCAACAGGGGCACAGGAAAATAATTTTCTCAGGTGGTGGAAGCCAGGGTACCTTTTTGGCTAGGCTTTTATAGGCCCTAGGGCCAATAGCCTAGTACCTACCTATGAACCTATGAACTACTCTTGCTGCTACAAAAAGTTTTAAAAAACTACTGTACAACTAACTTATAAAACACATTAACAGCTATGGCTTATTTTGTGAAGCACAATATTTTTCTTGTAAGTCATTCAGCATCTTCACAGCCATCATAACAGCTACTGATAACATATATTCTAACATGATTGAAGGGAACATCATTGAGGGTCTGTCCAAAGATATGACCAGGGCCTTTAAAACTGTGAATAATACCATGCTTTGTAATAAGTTAGCTAAACTCAAGTTTAATACTATATATTGGGTTCAGAGTTATTTACAGAGCAGGTCATTCCAAGAATGCTACAATAACTCTCTTTCCTCCATTGGCCGTTTCAGCACAGGAGTATCCCTGGGCTCAGTTCTAGAACTACTACTTGTTTCCCTCTTTATCAAAGGTCTACCAGTGGAGATTCCTAGGCTCAAGTGCTTCATATATGCAGACAATATATTACTGTTATAGTCCAGTAATAACCATTCAGAACTACAAAATAAGCCCCAACAAGATATCACCAACTTGAGCAATTGAACTTGTACTAACAGACATCTAATCAACCATAAAAAAAATAACTAATGCAATATCTTTTCATCCTCAAAAAATTGCACAATATTCCTCCCATTTATATCACTGATCAAAAAGGTAACACTATTCCTAAAGTTACTGAGCAAAAATATCAAGGGATTACTATTGACGCTTCATTAACATTTATTGCTCATGCTGACTTTATAACCAGCAATTCATTACCACAACCTTAAACATTACTATAAAATCTCATGCCTGCTCTCTTCAAAAGGATGCCTAGCTCCTGCAAAATAAATAAATAAATAAATAAATAAAAAAATAAATAAAATAAAAAAAGGACTAATACTCAAACTTGAATATGGGCTCCCTTTACTAGACTTACATTCTGCATGCAATGTCAAAAAATACAAATAACGCAATCTATAAATTAAACCTTCTGGAGCATTTGCTCCAACACTGTACTTTACTTAACAAGACCAAATGGCACTTGGTGACAGATAGGGCCATCTTATCTCTTAAGCACATTGATCTTCAAAGTCCTACAACAAGGTTACTGCTCTCCAGTAAAAAGTACTTTCTGTACCTAACAGCTCATATGAACTGAGGATCTCACAAAATAGTTCTCTCCCCTTGTCATGCCCAAGATTCAAAACTACACAAGGTAAAATAACTTTGTCTAAATTTGGACCAGCTTCCTAGAAGCACTTGCACACAGAATGCAAAAAAAATGGGACTCTGTAACAGGCTTTAAGCAAATAAGGTCTCTGAATGTTCTTGCATTTCATTATATACAATGGCTAACAAACAATAAATCATTGGACTAGTCCTGTTGTAATACTGTTAATTATTCAATTGAAGATAGTTTGTCAAACTGATGCAATGGAAATAATGTACAGTTGTAAATACTGATGCAACTTAAATACACTTGTAACTACTGGTGGTCTTATACACTGCTAAAAATACTGTATGTGTAACAATATGCTGTCTATAAAAATTTAGGCTGGTGCAATTAATATGTATGTAACAATGTGTTGAGTTTAGTTGTCTTCTATTACTTTATGTTATGAACCCAGGTCATGACTGAAAAGGGTCATCTGAGCAGTTCACTCATCCATTCTTCAAACAGTAATAAATAAATAATGACCTGCATAAAATATGGTAGTCATGTATTCACTCCTACAAGAGTACTACTTCAGTAAAGAGGTGGTGCATGTGTGTGAAGGGGAGGGGAATAAGTGTAAATGTGGGAACGTGTGTGGATGTCTATAGCAGCATGCATAAGACTGCGTGAGTGTGTGTGTGTGTATGTGTGTGTGTGTGTGTGTGTATGTGTATGTGTGTTTGTGTGTGTGTGTGTGAATGTCTGGGTGATAGCACAAAGGAAATTGCAATTGTGAATGCATGTATGCATGCATGCACACCTGTGTGTATGTGTGTTAGAGTGTGTGTGTTTATGAATACTGTCTGTTTCTGTGAGTGTAAGCAAATTTCGGGGACTTGTTTGTGAATGAGTGAATGTGGGTGCTTCTGTGTGTGAGCTGGTGGATGCCTGTATATGTATGAGTGAGAGTGAATGGATATCTTTTCTTACGCATGTTGTGGGGTTGCTAAGGAGTACACTAACATGGTCATGTCTGACAGGAACAGGACAGTGTTCAATTCAGAGATGTGGTAATGAGTTGATAATGATTTTGTTGTGAACAAGCCTAATCTGAATCACATGTTCTCACCATCGTGCTAATTGACAAAAGAACACTGGGCAAATAGCCTTAGGAAAGAGGATTTTTTTTTTGGAATTCTAGCCATAATATATTCTAAACTACAATTACTACTTGTATAATACTATATCTTGCTTTTAACACCAACGTGCTTCTCTGTACATTTCTTAGCATTAAACTTTATTCCATTAGAAAAGCCCAAATATGCAAGTAATCAAGGATTTTATTTTATAAAGATGAGTGTTGTTTGATATCAGTGATAATGGAATCAGACTTCCATTTACATTTATTTTATTCTACTAGCTGCCTGCATTTAGGAATTTTTTTTTATATATGAATCCTTTACTCCATCTTGGTATACAGCTTCATGAGCCATATAGTTGTTATTTCTTCCAGCTAACTGTACTTTATAATGTTTTCTTTACTTTATAATGTTTACTTTGTTATATTCCTATCCACCCATCCATTTGTCCTTCTATCTGTCCATTTCTAAGCTATTTTTCTTGCTGAGAGACACAATGATAGCAGTGTGGACCTGTTGAGTAGGCCAGAGCAGACTTCCTTGACTCCAACTTGAGCAATTGAACTTATGCTAACAGATATTTAAACAACCATAAGAAAACTAATGTAAAGATCTTCTCATCTTCAAAAAATTACCAAATATTCCACTGAGTTTCAAGCTCATCTTGCATACCAGTAAGTTGTTTCCCAGAAAACTGAGTGATATAATCTCTCCAATGTATTGCAGGTCTGCAACAAAGTCTCCTTCCATTGGGTTTTGCCCAGTCTACCTACTAAGGGAAGCATCAAGGCAGCATCCTCACTAGGTGGCCAAACTATCTCAATTGATTCTTTCCATACCAGAAAAGCACTGGCTCTGCCCTGAGATCACACCAAGCTTCTAAGCTTATGTTCTCATGAGCATTGACTCAGGTAATCTTGGGAAAGTATGTGATTTCTGCTTTTTGTATATTTAATGTATTAACTTTGATTCCTACCAAGACTGCAGTAGCTGGTTAAGATGGGTTCATACGTGGGCAGGTAAAATTTAAGCTGTTCTATGACTAAGTCCTTGCTTACTCAATATATATGTCTGGTCAAATGTCTGCAGTATTGTTTTCACTGCATGCATTCTCTCGTAAGTCTTCTGATCCCCTCTGCCCTCATATGTGAGCAAGTACCTAAGATATCTAAACATCTGCTGCTAAATTCTAGGAGCTTAAACCAAAAACTGCACTCCCTGGAAGCACTTCTATCACTAGAAGATGTAGATGTCTGTACAGTCACAGAAACTTGGTTTAAGGCCTCAGAGAGTACCCCATCCCTGCAAGGCTACAATGCCCTCCACACCTTTATAGGGACAAAATGAATGCGTGAAAACCAAAGGAAGCAGTTTCAGTCCATATTAGAGATAAATTAACCTCATGTCTAGTTAGACTGGACAACTCTATGGAGTTACTCATGGTCTAGCTTATGGTGGGTATGACCCCCTTCAAGTCCTAGCCAGTTATAGATCCCCCTCCATGGGTCATGACACCCACAAAGCCTACTTAACCAAACTGAAGACAATCCAAATTTTACCGAACACACTGGTTATGGGGGATTTCATTTCTCTCACCATCAAGTGGGAAACCTACTCCAGCCCAAACTCGCTAGCACAAAAGGTCCTTGACTTTGTGAATTCAAATGTCCTGGCGCAAATTGCCCATACCCCGACAAGAGGAACAGACATTCTAGATCTGGTCCTCACCAGCATGTCAAACAGGTGCACTGCTGCAATTGTTGGACCCTCTTTAGTTAAAACTGTCCACAAATCAGTCACCTCTTAACTGACACTGACACCAGAACTCAGAAAGGGTGACATTGGACTAAAAACCTTCACCAAGGCAAACTATACCCTCATAAGTGAAGGTATAAATGCATTCCAAGCCCCACCCCTAGTTGAAAGTGGTAACTATACTGAAGCTTACAGTGAAGCCCTGGACATTCACTTGCATAAGTGTATAAAGTCAGCTGTAACAGATAGAAACAAAGCCAGAGCCCCAAGTAAAATCAAGCTGCCATTGTGGACTTCCATCATCATCAAATTCTACAATAAATGCAAAAAGTTGCTGTCCAAGAAAACAAAGACAAGGACCCAACAATGGAAAAGCACCCTCATCAGCCATAACAAGCAAATAAGAGAACTTGTCAAATCCTCCAAAAGCTTCTTTAAAGGAAACCTAGCAAGTACTGTCAAAGATAACCATAAGGCCTTTTACAGCTATGTGCATAACCAAAAGGGTAGGACCCAAACATGTGCAGAACTGGTGGTCAACAGTATCACACTCACTAACCCCACAGAGACAGCAAACCTGCTAGTGGATATGTTTGGTGAAAATGTCATTCCCTTATCCTCTCTTAACTTACAATGCCACCTCCCCCCCATCCATCCCCACCATACATATCTGAAGAGCAGGTCCTCAATGACTTGTCTAAGGGAAATAACACTGCCTCTGTGGGACTTGATGACATCCCTGGCTGTCTTCTAAACAGGCTAAAGCATGAACTAGCATCACCACAAGTATCCTTTTGAATCATAGCCTAACCATAAGCTTTGTTCCAGTGGAATGTAGAACAGGTATAGTTATTCCTCTACTCAAAGGTGGCCTAGCAATAGACTCAGGGAATTACAGACCCATAAGTCTGGCCAGCCTCATCTGTAAGGCCATGGAATGTATCATTATGTACCTCATAAATAAAGACATAGGTGACCTCCAAACCCTGGATCCTACCCAATTTGGCTTTGTGAAGGGCAGATCCTGCCTGTTAAATCTGGTGGATTTCTTTGAAAGTGTAATCAAAGCCATTGATGAGGGCAAATCTGTGTACACAGCATACCTCGACTTGGCAAAGGCTTTTGACACAATTCCACATTCAGACATTACTGATAAGCTTAGCAAACTGAACATAAACCACTTTGTTGTAAGATAGATCACCAACTGGCTCACAAACTGGACACACAGTATCAAAATGGGTGACTCCACATCAAGCAGACATGTTACCAGTGGGGTGCCACAGGAGTCAGTGCTGGGCCCCCAACTATTTGGTAAATACTTCTCAGAAGTTCAGGTCAAAATTAAAGGGTTGTGGCTGACCATGATTTGCACATGACTGCAAACTAGGTGCAATCACTGAATCCTCAAATGATGTCAGTGTACTCCAGGATGGTCTCACACAGACAATGACTGATGTATTAGTCAAGGTCTCAAACTGAATGCAAAGAAATGCATCATCATTCCCTTCAGCACAAACAATGCACCTTCACACTCTATTAAATCAATAACATACCCTATGTACCCATGAAGTGGTAAGGGACCCGGGATCCTAGATTTACTGCGACCTTAATTTTGACCACCACGTGTCTGCCATTATAAGGAAAACTTTCCACATAGCACACTTGATTAGTAAAGGAATTGCCTTGAGAGTAAAAGAAGTTATAATCTCCTTAAACTCTGCACTTATCTGGCCCATAATTGAGTATAATGTCCCATTTGGTATATAAAATACTAAGCACCTACGGCAATTACAGAGACCTCAGAGGTGCCTAACAAAGATCATCAAGGGTCTGCAGCATATGCCTTACATGGACCAACTAAAGTCCCTGTCACTATACTCCATATCATATAGACTTATTAGGGGAGACTAATGCCTGGCCTGCAGAGCAACCCAAGACCCAAACCTAATGAACTTACTGCATATCCATAAATCAAATGGGTCTAGTGCTACCTGTTCCAGGGACTTTAATATGGCCTGCAACTTAAATAGGACATGCTGGAGGGACAGTTTATCTGCCAGTGACTACCACATTTTTGGAACAGGCTACCAATTCATGTGAAAAAGAACACCTCTACATCACTGTTCAAGAGAAACCTGGATAGTGGATGGGGCACTGTAAATTCTTACCAAGGATAGTGCCCATAACCATCCTGGACATGGGCATTCATCAATAAATGCAATCTTAGGTATTAACTAGTTCCTCTATGGTATTGAATTTAGTTGAAACAACTAGCCTTAAAATGTCCTCTGGATCGGTATCCTAGTAATCTCCTATGAGCTACACCTGATATGCTGCTTGTCTCTCAAATGTAGATAAAGATCCATTTTTTCCAGAAGACAACCACATCTTTTGATCTGGCTCCGATGATTTTCATGCCCAAACACTTCATACTCAGTAAACAACTTCTTTAGTGCATGCTGACAATCAAATCACTTGAGGCCAAGACAACAATATAATCTGTAGCCAACAAAGATGCACCCCTTATGGCCTCAAACTAAATACTCTTCACACATTGACTATACCATGATATACTTTCCTTGAAATCTTGAACAGCAGAAAAGTCACAACATACTCATGGAGTCATACTTTCATCTTCAGCACAGATGAATTAATGCTGCGAATGTAGATGCAATGAATATTCCACAAACACAGGGACCTAATAGTAAGCACCTATGGTGTTACAACTTTGTAATGTTGCATCACCACACATTGGACATTCAGGAATATACAATCATATGCCTTTTATAGGTCAACAAATTTCATATAGACAATAATGACAAATTTGCTTACCATTTGAAATATTGAGACCTGCTAAAGTAAGTCCAGAAATACTCCAAGATGGGCATTTCTCAAAAAGGTATGGCTATATTGCAATTGATAGATATAATTTCAGAGGATTTGCCTTCTAGCCACATCAGGGGTGATGGGCACTTTACCCCCTGCAAAAAAAATTTAAAGGGAGAAGAACAGTTTTTGAAATCCCCTGTTTTCCAGAGTTTTTTGGTCTTTTTTTTTGGGGGGGGGGGGGGGGGTTGGCACTCGGCATTTTGAATGCCAAAATTTCAAAAGGGATCTGACAAATTCCAGTTTCCAAAGATTCTTAAACAAATATGGGAGGACAATAAGTTAGCCCACTGTTTCTGAGCCAAGACAAAATGTACATTCCTCATCTTGAAGTAAAGTCTGAAATAGCAGGTGGAGTCTCATTTTAAACATGATGAGATAGACTTTCCCATGTTGGCTGGGATATGTGATCTCTCTATAAGTGAGAAACAGTTATCTGCCACCTTTTTGAAGACTGAGATTAGCACCTCATTCTCCAGTATAGAAGTATTGGCTCTTTTTCCTATGCATCACTGAAAAGGCACATTATCCACAGCACATTGCAATGGGCAACAGCTCTCTTCCATTGCTGGAAACTTGCCACCTTAGAAATTTATTTTACATTTGCTGACCAGGGTAGTACGTTGATCACAACTGACCATTTGTGGTGCTATCCAGGTACTATTTCTTTTCTACAGTGAAATAACCAATAGAAATTTACCTAATTCTATGAGTTGCTTCTGTCACTGCTTGCTCACAGGAATGTATTTTAGCTCAGTTCAACATTTGCTCAAATTACTCCTTCCACTTTCTGAGATTGTTCTCAGTCAAGGTCAATATTTCAACATATTTATGAGAACAGCAATGCTCCTATCACCTGACATTATTTTCTGGTTTTCAGAAATCTTTTTAAGGACCTCCAGAGGTCATGGCACTTATCCTTATTAAACTGCTACAACATCCTCTGGATATAACTATTACTCTCATAGTACACAGCTGAGATGACATTGTGTTTTCCCCCTTCTGGGTATGCTGAGGGTTGTCCTGCTGAATTGCAAAACAATTTATTTTCTAGATATGCTCAATAATTTGTGTTATCCTTTTTGCAGTTTGTTGATAAAACTGTGCCAGTTTAGATAAATTATTTACCATACTCAACAGTGATACTGTTATCTGCTTAACAGACATATCAGTTATTCAGATTAGCATTACAAAAAACTGTGCAATTCATTCTGGACAGTATACCAAAAGGATTCCTCCATACTCTTTTAATTCATCTAATCAGACTCCTTTTAAGAACAAATAAGACTTTTACCTGCTATGTGCTTTTTTGAAATTGTATACACCTTAACACAAGACATTCTGGTTCCCAGTACTCAACCACTTACCATCTTCATATAAAGAAACTGATAAAAACCTCCAATACAATGTACTCAAAATGAAGATTATACCCATCTGGACTAATTCTCTTCTATCACCACTAGCAATGTAAACATTATTTCCTTCCAGAAACAATTAAGTAATTAGTTTGTAAAACAAGCCACATATTGCTGACCTGAAACTCTATGCCTTTAAATCTCAAACTGTATATTTGATGTGGTAATCCTACTTAGGCTATTATATCCCGTGATTCAAAAATTTTAGCTTTGTAAATATACAAATAATAAAAAAAAATACTAGCCACTATAAATATGGTCAACTGTGCTGAATCTCTAACAATTATCTTTATCCTAGCCATTATTCTAAAACTGGATACAATTTCAAGGCAGCAAAAAAAGGTAATCATTATTCATACAATATGTTATCAAATCTTAGAGAATCTTGATAATTTTGCTTTGTTCCTGACAGCTGCGTACTGCTTGTTTGCATAAGATCGTGTATCATTGATGTATACTGCTTGTTTGCATGATCTTGTTTACTTGATGCTAAAGTGAAATTACTACTGTGTCCATAATTTTCTGTTTTTCTAAATATTGGATTTCTTTAATGTCCTTAAGGCTTTTCTCCCTGGGCTTTAATTGAAAAGAGACCTCAAGTCAAAATGTGTCCACCTTTGTGACAAAGGAAATCTAACTATGTGTAAGACAAGCAATACCTACACCCAGTCATATATTGTTGCTACTGTGTATGTTAACATAGCATAATATTATTTTAATATACACATTTGTTTTTAATCTTTGGCACTAAGTTGCATGCTTTTCTACTTTACAAAACTAAAAATAGTTCTCTGCACTTTATTTTATATATGGTTCATTTTTTTACAGTTTTACTTCATGATATGCATTGCTTTATTTTGTCATTATGTGTTGTGCTTTGCGCTTTATTTAGTAGTATATAGTAAAGTAATAAATCATTGCTTCAAAGAAGCTGTGAACACATTTTTCTAATATATTCAATGAGCTGATGAAACAAAGATAGCAAAACTCCATTTAATGCAGAGTAATTTTACAACTTATTTACTAGGGAGAACTAAATGAGGTGTCTTGTTCAAATATTCAGTGTTACTCCACTGTTACCTACATAAATCTCTGTTCAATGTAAAAATGCCATCTAACTATAGTAGATATTATTAAAGCTAGATTATTGGCATAAAGGGCAGAAATCTGACTATGGTGTAGGCATCCTGAGATTGATTGGTGACCCAGGCATCTGATGGAGCCTAAATGGGGGATAGGCATGCTCATCCTGGGATGGAGGCCTTATGCCAAGGGGTAGATCATCCATATCCTAGTAGAAGCAATGACTTGGAATGGTCACTGGACTTGACAAGAGGGATGACCAAAGACATTATGTACCCTAGGCCCCAGGGTAGGCATGCCCTTAGAGGTATCACCTCATTTTCCACCTAGCCTATTAGTGTTCTGTCACTTAGGTTTATAGAGATGCCTGATACAAGCAGAGAATGACATTTTAGGCACTCGGTCTACTCCATCTAGAGGATTAACTTACCAGCTTCCCTTCCTAATCTGCTGGGTTTTCCTTTCCTAGGAGCACTATCAGAATAATGCCACCCTCAAATTTCTCTTCCCTGTTTTCTAGCAGACATAAAACTAGGGGGCAGCACCAATGATATATATATATATATATATATATATATATATATATATATATATATATATATATATATATATATATATATATATAGAGAGAGAGAGAGAGAAAGAGAGAGAGAGAGAGAATTTGGAGGGTGCTTAACAGCTGACGGACAAAACACTATTATCTCAGTTGCATTATAATCTGACCTTTTAAAATGCTCTAAAATCCTTATTTCAGTAAAATGTATTTATTTGTTTCTGTCTGATTTCTCTCCAGTTTGGGGAGTAGTACTGTCTGTTCTTGTTTTGTTTTCCTATCTTCAGAATGCCATACCCATTGGCAGTTACATCTATGTTTAGCATTTTTAGAAGCATTCTTCATCCCTGTACATTGAGTGCATCAGCTCTAATTATTTTATTGGACTAATATTTATCATTTGGTTTAGTTTAGCAGCATATATCTTTTTGCATTATATTTGTCTGCAGATTTTCTTAATAAATAATACTTAATTTGCTCTAGCCACACTGTTCAGTCCAATCAGTATGCTTATTTCTGAACAGAAATGGGATCTCACTATCTAATTAAAGTTGTGGCATTTTCTTAGAAAAATCTTGAATGTCTTCTTTGCAATTATCTACTGAAAATAGGAGCTGTCTAGTTTTGAAATAAATAAGTAAACCATTAAGTAAGTAAGCAACCACGTAAATACATGGAAAGATAAAAACAAAACAAGCAAATCCATAATTAAATGCATACAATCATAAATATTTCCACAGCTGAAATCACCAACTAATAAGACAAAAATCCATGACACTGCCAAAAGATACACCAGACGTTTATTACATCAAAGACATACTGAGTGGTTTCACCTATCATTCCGTGGGCTTCTTCAGAGCAAAACGCCTAAGAACAAAACTGCTTTTATAAGTTGACCAGTCTTCAATTAATCCATCAGTTAACAATTATTTAATTGATTAAGAATTAACACATATTAAATAATATTGTCAAGTACATTCGTAAAATGTTAATCACATAGCAACAATGACATACATATAAATATAAATATAAAAAATGTGAACATTACAAATAACATAGTCACTTGATTAGTTGAATAATTGAAACAATATAAAACGCTAAAATACTTTGAACTACTGCCTAAATATGTGGCTCCCTATAAATAAGAATAATAAAAAATCTCATTCAAAAGCATGCAATGTTCTAAGGTATAACTTGTGTGAAGATAAATATAAATATATGTTTATATGTAAATCATATGCATTTTATTGTATCAGATACGAATTGTATCTAAATACACTGCTAATCGAAATACAGTCATTAATACCTGGTGGTTTATTAACCTCTAAATGAAGATCCCGCAAACATTCTCTCATTTCCAGCAAAGACTTAAAATCACCACTGGCTTCAGTCTTGGGTACCCAGTCTATTACAAAGAATTAAAACCTTTTAAAATTTGCGCATACTGTACTATGTGTAAACAGGGCACTAGTTCCTTTTTTGTTTTTAATATCCCTGTTGTCTTCCAGAATACATTTCCTAAGCTTATGTATAGTTTTGTCGACACAAAATGCCTGGCAGCTGAGGCAGGTCAAGATAAACTACAATGTCTGTATTGCAATTGCAGTGCCCAGGACACCTTAGTGTTATATTGTAATTATTCACCTTGAAATATGGGACATCATTTATAAACCTACATGTACTACAAAAAACACATTTCCCCATCTGAGAAATGTTATTATATGGCTCCACGGCACCTCTTTCCAATAACTCTTTTAGGTTCCTACCTCTGCTATATGAAAAAATAGGTGTTGGACCCACTGTTTTCATCAGTTCCCTAGAAAATACATTGTCCCAAATTGTTTTCATGATCATCTTTATCTGGGGTGCTGTATGATTATATTCCAATATCATACCTGCATTCTTAGAAAAAGTGTTTTGCTCTATCTCCCTTGTGTTCTCCAATTTAACACCTTCCCTTTCAATATCAAGGAGAATTGGTTAATAGAGAGATTGTCTTTTGTTACAAATCTCATTTTGGTTTCTAGATAACAAATCCAGGGGGTAACCCCTGTTCCTAAAGAGATCCATGAGATAATCCATTTCTTTAAGAAAAATATCATCCTGACTAACCAATCTTGAAACCTGGACCATTTGCCCTTTTACTACATTCTTCTTTAGGGTATATGGGTGGCAGCTGTCATAATGTAGAAAACAGTTACTATAGGTTTTTTTACGGAAGATGCTGGAGTTGATTTTCCTTTCACACTTGTATAGTAAAATGTCCAGAAATTCTATTTTATCTTTACTATAATGACTGGTAAACCTCAAAAACCCAGTCGTGTTGCCCAAATAATCAATAAACTCAAACAATTCTTGCTCCCATCCTTCCATAAAATTAATATGTCATCCAGGTACCTTAAATAGGTTAATATTTTGGATGTAAATCTTGAATTAAAGACAGACTGTCTCTCCCAATCAGCCAGAACTAGGTTTGTGTATATGGGGGCACATCTTGCCCCCATCGCCACTCCTTCAATCTGCTTGTAAAACTCTCTGTTAAATACCATAAAATTGTTCAACAAGACCATCTCCATCAATTCTACCATTAGTTCTTTTAAAACATTGTGTAATTCCCCAAATACACTCTAGCCGTTACCAAAAAATTCCAGACCTATCCTGCGGGGAATAATGGAAAAAAGGTTTATGACATCGATTGTTACAAACATAAACTCTTCATTAGCTTTTAAATGTATATTTCGAATAGTGTCCAAGCAATGCCAGGAATCCCTTAGTATATAGGGGGTCTTTTCCAAAATTCTCTTGCAGTTCAAATCAATGAATGAAGCCATAGCTTCCATCTTAGACCCCTTGGCAGCTACAATTGGTCTAAATGGAGGTGAATTAATACAGTTATGTATTTTTGGAACACCTTAAATGTGGGGTATTACCAGATGATCTACCATAAGGTATTTGTATGGTTGTTCCGAAATGATCCCTTCACTTAGGTATTCATAAAGCTGCCAATCTATCTTTGCATATGCTCGGTACACATCAAATTTTGACACTCTTTCATAAGTGTTGTTGTCATTCAACAATTCCTCCATTCTTAGTGTATAATCCATAGTAGTCATGATCACCACCTCCCCACCTTTGTCTGGTTTCATTTCTCTATATGTATTTGATCCTGTGAGTTGTTTCAAACAAAGCTTTTCATCATTAGTTAAATTATTTATATTCATCTTGTCTGACAAAACACATCTCCTGATCTGACTCTCACATAATTTTTCAAACACCATAGTATTGGGGATACAGTGTGATATAAACGTACTGCTTCGCTTGAGATTTAGAACACTATCTAATTAAAGTTGTGTAATTTTCTTAGAAAAATCTTGAATGTCTTCTTTGCAATTATCTACTGTAAATAGGAGCTGTCTACTTTTGAAATAAGTAAGTAAACCAATAAGTAAGTAAGCAACCATGTAAATACATGGAAAGAGAAAAACAAAGCAAGCAAATCCATAATTACATGCATACACTCATAAATATGTTCATATGTGTTTACATGCAATTCGCACAGGTGATTAATTTGGAAAATGAAAGAATTCATTCAGTTGCCAATCCTTTCAAATAAACATCCCAAAATAAGAATATACTCTAGAATTTCTAAAAGATATTGCTGCACTGCAGATATCACCAATGACTCAACACTGTATTATTAGTATATTTAATACTATGAGTGCATAGTGTGTTGCCAGTGGTGAAGTTTGCTAGTGCCCTATTATAGCCCTCACAGCAAACTACAGAGGGAGGATTAGTAACAGGTAGCAACAGATACTTTTTCTGCCTCTGCTTACTGCAGCAGTAAGACAATGGGATGATGGGACTTTTCATTATAATGATCATCAAGAATGAAAAGTGTACATGTTTTATAAATGATGGTATTTATATTTTCCATAGTGTACTATAACAGACTTTGGGCAACAGAGACTGAATCTCAGCAATGATGGTGTACTGCCTGAGAGGAAATCAGTTCAGGTTACCCCATATTAACAGTAAACATATGAAGTGCTTTCACGGGGCTGTGGAAATGATGGTTTGGTATAGTTATTATAATGAGTATGAATGCTATTTCACAACTCTCCTGTTTGTAGGTGAACAGCCTTGTCTGCAGGCACCCTAGCAAAACAAGGGTTACTATATAAATAAATAAATAAATAATGTATTCATACATATATGCATTATTTTGGGGTCAGAAAAGACACAGTCTGGGACATGGTCAAGATGGCTAACTGAGAGAAGCAACTGGTGAAAGCTCTTTGACTGAAAATGTTTCTCTGACAGAAAATATAAAAAAAAATTGAATTTGGAGATATTTGTTCGCTGATTTTATTCACTAATAGTCAGAGAAAAGATTTATATCTTGAAGTTCTTCAAAAGCTATACTTTTTCTGTCAGAATTTCAACTGCTTGATTAAGAGAGAAGAGACTTCAACATGAGCTGCTCAAGAAATGCTACTCAGGATTCTAGTGTTAAAAAAAAGAAATATAGTCATTAATATCTAGTATGCAGGATGTATTAGTTAAAATAGACAAACTGGATACCAAATTAGAAAGTTTCAAAGAAGAGATGAGAAAGAAGATAGAATGTTTAGAAATGATTCTGAAACAACAAAGTACACAACTTAGCAATAGGGAAGAAACTTTAAATGATCATGAAGGAAGAGTAGCTGGAGGTGAGCCTTGGACTGAATTTCTTTTAAAACAAAATAACTGTTTCATAAAAAATATGATGATTTAAAAATAGACTGAGACAAAATGACATTTGAATATATTCCAAACACACAAAGCACTGCGAGGTGTGTAAATGAAGTATTCGACCAAAAAGCAAAGATAAGTATTCCACAAAAAAAGGCCAATACTTCAACCATAGGCAAATGTATCTCAACACCAGTCCATCCAGTTTAAAACGAAATAAAACAAACTTTAATTTTCCATTGAGCTCAGTTAAAAAAGGTTAGCACTTTCATGGTTGTATCAGACCACTTCATCAGACCATAAATGCATTGAATTTTGGTCCCTTATAAGTATACTCAACAATTAAATGCAATGAGTCTATAACAATTATTTATTTAGAATTAAAGCCATACACACCCTTACTAAAATTTCTGATACAGCTTTAAACTATGGGCAGGATTCACGAAGCCTCCGTGTAAGAGTTACAAGGCTTACACGGAGGCTGCAGTTAAACGGTGTGACGTCAGCATGTCATGCATATGCATGAGGGCATGCTGAATCACACCTAAGGCTTACACGGTCCGTGGAAGACAGTAGGGGGCGTGTCCGTAGGCCGAGCCCTGCAAACGGACACGCCCACAGAAGAGTAAAAGTTCCGAAAGTAAACCTCCACAACAGAGTCCATGGAAATGTGAATAAACACAACACAACACATGCCCCCACAGACTATGAACATAAAATATATAAATGAACATGGTATATATTTTTTTAAATTGTAAAGATGTTTGTCCGTGAGTGCGCTCGTTTGCGTGGACGTGCCCGTAGCTTAGCCACAGTTAGCAGTAAGTGGAAAAGCATATAAGAACTAACTATGCAAAGTAAGCCAAAAAGCAATAGCATAGCGGTAGAGACGTCAGCTGAAGAGCAGGCAGTCATGGTTCGAGCCCCCACAGCATAAAGTTTTATATTTAGTGAAATAAGCACGAAACAGGTCCCTGACATATATGTACACATATAAAATTATATTTTATGTAAAATGTAATGAAATAAGCTATTTATTTTGAAGAAATGTGAGATAACAAAATATTAAAACATGCCAGATGTGCCTATAGCTGAGCTACAGTTTAACAAGGTGAGTGCATCTGCCCGTAGGTGAGCAGTGGTTTAACAAATGTAAAATCAGTGCCTGAAGGTGAGCAGTGGTTTAACAGGTGCAAAATGAGTGCCTGTAGGTGAGCAGTGGTTCAACACACTGAAACTGTGTGCCCATGGCTGACTTGAGCGTAATATGCGTGCTGACAGCCAAATGAGGTGTAAACCAGCTTAACCCGTTTGCGCTGAGCTGTGCACCGCGCCAACAAGCTAACCGACGGGCAACGTTGAGCAAGCTGTAACAAAACTGCCTTTACACAGACACACCCCCTAGCCTGTCTAGACAGTCATAAAATATAAAAAGCAGTGGCCAGCTTCAAACCCAGGATACCATGCACCATAGTCAAGGTACTGAACCACTAAGCCATAACAGCTGTACTTAGAAATGCAGTAATAGCAAATATATAGGAATGAATAGAAAGAGGAGCATGACAAAGCAGGTTTTGTGAAGCTGATACAATTCCAAAATGGCCAATCACTGATAAGTGCGGGAAAAACGGCATATATAAGCCCCATAGGCGGGAATACACAGCATAACCAATTGTAGAACTAACCTGCAGCCAGAATGTCAGGAGTAGGTGAGGGTAGTTGCTTCCGAGCACAGAGGTGGGGCGTTGAGGAGTCCAGATATATGGTCTGGCTCCTTGTCCACAATCATGAGGCCCAACTCATGCAGGGTCAGGTCCTGTGGGGAGCATATAGGGCTGAGGCGTGGGACCGGTTGGCTCATGATCTCACCAGTGCCACAGGGATTCCAAGGACTGGTGAGCAGGTCCGTCACCACCATGCGGACCTGAAGAGACGTAAGCAGGACCAATTGAACCTTTGGATCCAGGAGGCCTGGCAAATGCCCAATGCCCCACTACTGAGTAAGTCACATCTAATTATGTATGTAAGAAATTAACCTAGCTGATATTATGGAGATGTTATTCCAATATTACTTTATTTATATTACAGCTGCAGGTGTCCGTTCTGCGAACCGCAGAGCCTATGGCGATAGGCTGGTGCGGTTGCACCACCAGGCAGGTCAGTAATCCTTTCCCTGTAACTGTAAATAAATATTAAAGTATGACAGCAAAAGAGTGCAGTGTAGTCACTAAGTAATAAAATGTGCAAGTAACAGTGTAAGAGTGTTTGCAAGTATTGCTTGATTACAAAAGTGTGTTGCAGTCTGTAATCCAAACAGAAAAATGAAAATGTCTGAAATAAAGTCTGAAATAAAGATGCCCCCCCTGTAATATAATTGTACACAACCTGCAGCAGGCTGAAAAGTACAGCTGCCGAAGATGAGCAAATCACATGTGTGAAATATATCCCTGTTGAAATACTGAAACATGACAGAAGTGAGAATGTTGGAAAGGATTGTAATAACTACAGGTAAGACATGTCAATAAAGCCTAGAAGTAAGTACCATCCTGAATTGTAAAATTAAAACAAGTGAGAGAGTGTGAGAAAGAGTTATGAATCCACCAATAAAGTAGTAATAACTCCTGAATAAAGTATACTGCAGTTAGTACAGAATGAAATGAATGTGACAAGCAGAACCAAACTGCGAAATGTGTTCAAAATGTTCCTGCAGCTGGAATGTGTATCCCAAAATCTGGATATGTTGCTCTCAGTCTGCAATATGCAGATAGTATGATCATCTGAAATACCAAACATTCACAGTTGTCTATAGCTATATAAAGCAAATGTAGCAGGATGATGTAGCTGAACAAAGCCAGATATGAACGTGTATGAATAAAAATGAAAATGTATATTGATGTAGCAGTAACATTCCTATCACCAACTTGAAGTAGTTATCACACAGGAAACTGTAGGTACAACTGTAGTGTGTATATATCTGCAGCTATTAGAAATGTACAGCATATGTATTGGTATTTGAAGGTGTTAATTATATTTTCTTCACCCTACCCTATAACCACATATAATCCATTCCACGTGAAATTGGTATGTGCAATCACAATTAACACCCCTGGACATTTGTCCTGTTGGGTCATACATATTTGCATGTATGTTGATGCATCTGCCCTGTTCATACATCCAAACCTGATGGCTTGTTGCCATCAATCAACCCTGCATGTTGTTGGACTGTGTATTGCTGTTCAAATTATGCATGTGTTATGCTCGCTGTTCAATGGTGTGAATATCTGGGTGTTTGGTTAATGGGAATACTAATGCATGCTGTTACAACTAATTGCGAATGGTATTGTATGTTACTAACCCAAACTGTCATGATATAATGCAAAACATAGGACGACAGGGAAGGTGGGTTCCAGCGGACCCACCTCTCCCACCTTAGCTGGCGAGTGCACCTGGCAGTAGTGCCCAGTCTGGACCCTCCTCCGGTGGCCCTGTGCCACCTGCAGGTGGAAGTGCTGCAGGGGATGGGGCTCGTCCCCCCTCTGCAAGTGTGGCCGGAGGAGAACCACCACTCACCCTCCGTAGCGTCCGGACTGTGGTGCGTAGGGAGATCCAGGAATCTGTTCTTGGGCCCCTACACCAGCTTGAGGCACAGGTGGTACAACTAACGGGCATGCCTGTTGCCCGGCCTACACAGCCCCCAGCACAGCCCCATCCTGGGCAGTAAAGGTACAGTGGCAACTGCCCATGGGTGGGGATATCAGTTCCACTGTTGTCATCTGTGGGCTCATGGGCTCTGGATATCCAAACATCCGTCCCCGTCAATTGTGTAACCCCCCCCCACACGTGTCATACACCGCCCCTGTATGCATCTTGTTTGTCTTGTCTGTTGACCTACCCAACCTACCTCCCCAGCTATACCGACTTCCTTTACCTGACATACCACTCTCACCTGAAAAAAAAAAGGGCACTCTGTACCCACAAAAAATTACGGCCCATACATAGCTGCCCATTTCGCACACATGTCTGCTGGACATGGAAACTGTCAATTACAATTGGCTGTACAACAAGTATTATTGTTGTCCTGACACCTCTCTCAGGGGTGGAAGGTTTCAAATGTTACACCAAATTACAAACATATGCACAGCTGTTGCTGATGAAGAAATGGGCAGCTATGGGCCTTACCTACATCCCTCCTGCAAAACCCAAGCTTGTTTCCCTACTGTCTTACCCTCTTTTTGACCCCTTTTTCAACACTTTCCTGTCTCCCCATTTTCATTTCTTTCAAAGAAAATAGCGTGGTTGTGCCCAGAGTAAGCACTGTTAAGCGGTTGTAAGCGGGTGTGCGCGGAGCTGAACGCCAGTGCGCATGCGTGAGCTCCGTGCAAACCAGCGCTAACCCGATTACAACTGCTTAAAAGTGCCTTAGTCACTCTGAATGACAGGTCCTGTAGTCAGTTCAAAAGCAAAATAAAATCCCACTGTCAGTCCCGAACCCAGGACCTTGGAAACAGTAGTCTGCATGACTTACCACTAAGCCATGACTATTATATAAGAACATTGTGCTACAATAAATATATCATGTAATAGTAGGAATGAATGTAAAGGGAATATAGGATGTGTAGTACACAAAGCATGTCATGTATATTTACTGTCAAATCTAGTGGATTTCTATAATAGTAGTGTGTGAACAGAAACAGCCATGCTAATGTATATATACATATATATATATATATATATATATATATATATATATATATAGTTGTAGGTGTCAGTGTACATACACACTTAGTACAGGAAACAGGAGAGATGAATGGAGAAATGTTAATCTACAACACAGCCTGAATTATGAGAGAGATACTAACTTTTACACTCACAGAACAGTGTCCACAGCATACCAGCATGGTCCCCGCCCTTACAATCTGAAAGGGCAACGCCTATCTCACATACCCTTTTATAGCACTGTCCTGAAATCACAGTGAGAACTGCAATCAGTACACAACTGGCTGCATGCAATTAGCAAATGCTGGCTTACAATTGGTGCAGAGGCCATCACATGGACATATGCAGATACCTACAAAAGCATCCTGTACTCCCACTCCACGCATGCAATACTTTTATTGCACCATCTGGAGGCAGAGAGAGAGAGAGAGAGAGAGAAAGAAAAAAAGAAAATAAAAACACAAACAAAATCCACACTTAAGACAAACTAAGTTGAAGCTGTCATCAGTGTCAGTATCAAGCTGGGCTAGCAGCAGCAGGAACCTATACTAATGGTAACGCAACCAGCTGCGACAAACACAGGTAATGTAAAGTAGAATTTAATAGTCTACATACTGTGAACCCTCCATATTTGTTATTGGTCTGTATCTATATGTATGTCTATGTGATAAGTTGTGTGTACGTTGTTTTACCCAATGGGGATGACTATACATTACATGTCATTCAGTGTTAGGCCATGATTCTGGCACCAGTTGTCCGTTTCAGTGAGGCCTGTCTGTATGATGTGTGTGTCAGCTGGTGTAACGACTATGGCGCTTAGTTCACAGTCATCTGGGAACGTTGTCATCCACAACCTGCCCATGTTTGCTTTCACATCTGAGAAGTAAATGCCAAACAAGAGGGGTCCTAGGACAGAGCCCTGTGGGATACCACTTGTGACTGGCTTTGAGCCTGACATGGCTCACGCAATTTTGACTTTATGGATTCTGTTGTTCAACCAGTTTGCAACCCATCATGTAACATATGTATTAACATTTAAGCTGATGAGCTTGTCTATGATGCCTGAGTGGAGTATTGTGTTGAAGGCCTTAGGCAAGTCCAGGTAGGCTGTATGGACTGTTTTGCCCTTATCAATGGCTGTAGTGACTGTTTTGAAAAAGTCAACCAGGTTCAAAAGGCAGGATCAGCCCTTCACAAAGGCAAACTGGGTGGGATCAAGTGTCTGTAGGTACCCAATATCGCTGTATATGAATCCCATAATGAATCTTTCCCTAGCTTTGCAGACCAGGATGGTTAAGCTTATGGGGCGGTAGTTCCCAGGGTCAGTAGAGGTGCCTCCTTTGTGGAGTGGGACCACTGTTGCTGTATGCCAGTGTTCAGGTACATATCCCGTAGTAAGGCTAAGGTTAAATATCAGTTTTATATGCGGTTGTAGCTCCTCTTGGAGTTCATGTAGCACACATCCAGGGATACCATCAGGTCACAATGATGCTGTGTGTTCTGCTTTGCTGAGGGCGGCCCTCACCTGGACATCTGAGATGACAGGGAGGTTACATTCAGCTGTGATAAGTATTTCTTATTTTGGGGGAGAGGCAGGGGGGATATTTGCACTGAACCTGTCTGCCAGAATGTTGCCAATATCTGTGGGTTCAGTGAATTTTATGTAGTTGTGTACTAACTCTGAGCATATCTGAGGCTTTTGGTCCATGTGTCTAACAAAACTGAAGAAGGCCTAGTAGTTATCTATAGTGTCCTTGGCCATTTCCCTCTCAGAGTTGGCCTTGGATGTTGTTATGAGAGAACTTAGCTTATTACTAGTGCCGACCACAGATGCCTTCCCTTTATGTGATTCTGCTCTGTCCTGCAGTAGCCTCCTTCTATCGTTATACAATTTGTCTTTGGCTGGGGTCCACCAGACAGGATGCTTAACCTTTGTGCATAGGGTCTGGGTTAGAATTGTGTGTGCATGTTCCATGCATTCTTTGGGATGTCCATGGGAAGCATTTGCAAAGGGGTCAGCATTGTGGGTTGTGGCTTCCACTGGCCCAGTGGGCTGCATGGATACCATCTCAGTCCTAACAAGTGAAAATCTGTCTATTCACATATATATCAAAGTAGTCTACTGTGCTGGTAGTGTTGGTGGGGTATGTATATCCAGGCCGATTATTGTGTGTCCAGATCACACTAGTGGATGACATTCCACATACAGTACCTTGTTATGAACCCCCAGAGTGAGGTGGTGCATTGGACCTGTCTCAGTGTGCTGTCTGATGGGGCTTGGTACTATGTTGTATGGAATGTGGCAGGTATTGTTGCACAGGTGTTGGCTGAGCACTGATATCTGGCCATGTACATGTGTATCCACTAAGAGACACACACGTGCTACATATGGGAGTAGTAGTATATCACTACAGTTGAGTATCATGTATAGTATGTGTGCCATATTTTGCTGACATAGTTTGCTGATATCCTGTTTGTGTTTTCTTTCAGGGACATGGCGCATCAGCGAAATCCTGCCTACTCTGCTGCAGAAGATGAAGAGATACACCAGAGCCTGGTGCGGGATTATGACATGCTGTTTTCCCGCACCAGCCAGAATCAGCAGGAGAGGGCTGCACTGTGGCAAGACCTTGTCCATAGGGTAAATGACATTGGCATGCATAATAGGACATATGAGCAGGTACGACATCACTGCAGTGATTTAATCAGAAATGTCCGTCAGCGTGCATCGGATATCCACAGGCAACAGGTCGCCACAGGAGGTGGGGTGGCCACACATCCCCCCATCACCAGACTGGAGGGGCTACTCCTAAGTGTTGTGGCACCAGCCCAGGAACATCAACAGCAACACACCTGCATTATGATGGAGGCTGGAGCCACACAGCAACATGACATGGAGCGTGCAGGTAATATGCCATATGTACACTTGACTGTTCTGTACACTGTTAGTTTATGCATGTGTAAGGTGTGTCCTTGGTATGTAGCTGTCAACATAGTATGTAATTGTGCAGGTATGATATTGCCAATATCAGCAGCTGACATGTGAAAGGCAACTGGTGTACTACTGAACTGTATCATAAGCAGTATCAATGGCACAGTTGTGCCCACTGACATTAATCCCCTCATTTCTGCAGGTCCCTCCGGTGTTACAGTAAGGCAGCCCATCCATGCTGGTGAGTGTGTTTTAACAATACCTATAATAGTCCTGATAGTGCTAGTAATAATAGTGTAACTCAGTAGTGCTCTGTGTGTATACTGCGGGGTGTGCATGTGTGCATGTGTGCGTGTGTCCACGTGTGCACATGTGCACGTGTGCATGTGTGCATGTGTGCATGTGTGCCTGTGTCCACGTGTGCATGTGTGCATGTGTGCATGTGTGCCTGTGTCCATGTGTGCATGTGCGCATGTGTGCATGTGTGCATGTGTCCACGTGTGCATGTGTGCATGTGTGCATGTGTCCACGTGTGCATGTGTGCATGTGTGCATCACTGGTAACATTGTGTAGACATTGTAAACTGTGTTTCCTGTCTTCCTCCCACAGGTTCTGGTGCTGCTCTGGTGTCCTGCAGCAGGGAACCTGAATCTGGTGCCACAGGTACTGATAATGATGATATATGTGTAATGGCACAGGAAGGTGTGTCAGGGCCCTTCATTGGTCAGCCAATTGACAGTACACAGCTGTCAGCCCCATCATTGCGCACAGTAATCCTGCCAGTACATCCTATGTCACCAATGTCCCTAGGTGATGGACAGGATACAGTGGGCATTGACCAGGGTAATGTGGTATCTGTGGCACATGCTTCCCCACACAGCAGCCATGGGCAGGGTCCTGAGATGGTACCACACAGAGAGTTGCCCATGGGTTCTCGTGGGAGCATCCGTGGGCGTACTGCCTCTGGCAGACGTGCCCAAAGAGGTCTGTCAACCTCAGCTATGTTTCGGGCTGTCATGCAGGCACAGTCACGTATGGAAAGGTACACCAGACAGGGTCTGAGGGAGCTGAGAGCATGTCGCACATCCATGACTGACAGTATGCATGACATCGCGGATGCTATCCATAATTTCACCGATGTCATAGACAGACGTTGCGGGGACATATTACAGCAGTTCCACAACTACATGTCCATGAGCCAGGGCAATGGTGGATGGTTGCGGCATTGACGTGGCCATATGCCAGCAACAGCAGCAGCTGGCAGTTGGCGCGGATGACAACAGGCCCGCGGATGCCCCCATAGTGCCAGCAGCAGCCCCAGCAATGCTGGGTCTGTGCTGTCATCAGACCGCCCCAGGAGACCACGTGCACAGGGACCTGTGTCCAGTCAATGAACACCCACTTCTGATGACAGTACCCAGTCTGGCTTAGTACCGGATACGGTCCGTAGCACCCCTGCCAGGCACAGGTACCATGTCCCTGGCCACAGACACTGATCTGTATGACCTGCCAGGTGCAGTCTGTGGCTGTCCACAAACTCCAGTATATGGCAGCCATGAGGTGGAACTGTGTGCATGCATTCACACATGCGAAATGTTAACACCTAGAGCTACCACATACATGCACACACTGCACCAACAGTGCCCCACCCTGTACTGCTGTCCCTCACCAACACACATACATATACATGTCAATTGGTGGTGTCAGTGGCAGACTCAGGCATACCTAGTTCACACCCTGTGCATATGATGGAACTGTGCCACCTCCTGCAATCTCCAACATCAGTGCAGGAACAGGTTAACATGTTGCTGATGCACAGGGTGACTACATAGAAGTTTATTACCAGTATCATGTTGGTAACAGTACAGTGTGCTGATATGATTGTGTGTATATCCCAGCATGCCTGATGCAGTAACTGTATGACTGTCCTGAATTGTTATCTACACCCATAGTAAGTACCATAGTGTAACAGCTGCACATTATTGCATACCGGTGGTAAGGATGTCAACAGATAGCCACATACATAGGTAGCACAGGGGAGAAGGTAATGCAAGTAGTGATACGCAATGATGGACATGTACACTAATGGTGGCATGTTGCCCACAATGACTATGCAATGTGGATGTTTGCGCATGTTGATATGTGTGCAGTACCAATTTAATTTAAATTAAATTAAATATTAAATAATATCAGTTTTACCATGGACATCTGAGCTGTGCATTCCTGGGTACATGTTTATAGTGCCTGCATATTTGCACTGTTACCTACTGGAAGTGGTACCCCTTCTTTGTTGTACAATGGAATACTTCCAGCCCTGCTTACTGCAGCTTTGTTTGCATGCATGTTTGCTTGAGGTTCCCTGGAACACTGATTTGCCCTGCAATGCAGATTTACAGAGCTTCTGTGGATTCCTAGTGACATCTGCATAGCGTACTATACGTATGTCAATGTTTTACTTGACAGAACGTCACTGTCTGTCCTGTTCGCATGTACGTTGCCTGTGACACATTGCATATGACTTATCTGGCATTTGCCCACGTGTGCAGTCATAAATGCCAGCTCTATGAAATCAGAAGCAGTACACCCACACATACTCACCTTTAGTATGTTGTTCCCCATTGGCCCTATGTGTTGGTAATCACCATGGAAATCACACTACTATGGTAGCATGTGCAAAGGTAACCTGTGAATCACCTCTATGGTCCAGTTGTGGTATATGTGAGTCATGTGGCAATGTCACAGCTGCCACATGTATGAAGTTAACCCTCTCCCCTGGCCAGGAACGTACAACACATGTGTGAGATGCAACCACATAGCCAATCTGGGGACTGAGCACTCTGAACCCAGTACTGCCATACCCTGTCAGGTGGCGTGACATACTACAGTGACTACAATACCAGTCTGACATTGTCCTGCACTGACAGCAATCCAAACACATGAACACACTGGGGCATACTTGGAGCCTCAGAATAGCATCCTGCCTGAGCATCACACACCTCTGCAGCTGGCACACAGGCATACGTTAAGTCAGAACAGAGCACATGCCACACATGGCACACACATCCCAGGTGCCAAACACTCACAGCCTGTAGGGCTACACAACACACCTGCTACTGATGTGTCAGGTACCTCTCTTGGCTGGTGCAGTGGGGTCCCGCTCAACAGGCTGTACATGGTGAAGGTCACAGTGATATGCCCGTGGGGCACTATGGTCCACAACATAACACATGCATACAGGTCAGTCAGAGGCATGGACACATATGACTCAGTCATTGTCCATGCCACTATGGATGACCTGAGACGTACCTCCCTGGACTACATGATAGGGAACATAGAAGGGCTCTCTCAGCATGTGGCACGGGCTGGTATGAGCCTGACCTTGGTTGCCATCATACCCTCACCAGGTATGCTACCACAATATGTAGGAAGGGTGTCCTATGTCTACATTCTGCTCAATCTCCAATGTCATTCATAGGGTATCCAATGGCTGTCAGCATGTGCTTACATGCTAGGGAAGCCACAATGATTTGCGAAGGGCAGCTTGCACGTGTCACCCATGGGCCATTGTATATTGGCGAAGCCTCTTGATACACACATAGTGCCTTTTGCTGCAGGGCACAGATTACATAGCCACCTCTGCAGGTATCACACAGGATAGGACACTAACAGTAATGCTACACAACACCAGCAGTGTACACCGCAAGATGCATGCACTGGACACTGTCCTCAGCACGGTAAACTGCAATATCTGTGCAGTAACAGATTCCTGATTCATGGCTCACAGGTGCAACCCATCACTGCCAGGTTATACCTCATACCATGCCTGTCGTCCCCTACACATGTACCACACATGAACAGGGGGGAGGTATCTCAAGGCACCACAGATACACACACCTCCAGGTTGTTGGCACAGCACAAAGCATCAGGGCCTATCCATGTGCAGCTAACAGTGTGTTGGACTGCATTCTGGTTCATAGCCTGGCACACACAACTCTCCCATACACAGGAAACCCACCTGTCCTCCCTAACAATACTGGGAATATGATGGTCTCTAGATATGTCTTTATATGGCTGGACAGCATCCAGCTGAACATTGTGTGTGAGCATTACTGTAGCAACAACACACTAGCTGAAAGGTTCCCAGCATGTAGTCACTGAATTGCAGTGGAACAACATGTTACCACTCCCACAACAGGTGGGAACATGCAGCACCTGTTCTTTGACTACATGTAGACTATATGGCCCAGACCAGATGTGTATCCCCCGCTGTTAGGATGATACCATATACAACTTACACTGTATATACACATACCGCATGCAGCCCCTGCACAGTAAGACAGTCATAATGTTATGCAGTGCAAATACCATTTATTCACTTGTGGCACTTGTCAGACATGGGAACTATTGAAGGTCACAGGTATATATGTGTATGTGCCACACACATACATCATGTGTGCATTGCCATTGCTGGTTTAAGCAATGTCATGCATTGTTATGAACAACAACCCACACATGGGCATTTTGTGTGACACAAACACACATGGCAGTTGTGGGTTTCCAAAACATACCTATCTGTGCTCTGACAGTAGTAAAAGACCCAGTAGCGGAGCGCACTATTTGCATTACTGGGCGATTAGCCCAGTTTGGCTGTACTGATAGTGTGGTGACATCACCTGTATTTACTGGGGGAATATGCAGCATCTGGTGTATTGTAGTAGTTGCCAAAAGGAACTGTTTTCTCACACTTGCACACACCCTACTAACCGCATGCAGCCCCTGCACAGTAAGACACAGTCATAATGTTATGCAGTGCAAATACCATTTATTCACTTGAGGCACATGTCAGACATGGAAACTATTGAAGGTCACAGGTATATGTGTGCGTGTGTCACACACATACATCATGTGTGCATTGCCATTGCTGGTTTAAGCAATGTCATGCATTGTTATGAACAACAACCCACACATGGGCATTTTGTGTGACACAAACACACGTGGCAGTTGTGGGTTTCCAAAACATACCTATCTGTGCTCTGACAGTAGTAATAGACCCAGTAGCAGAGTGCACTATTTGCATTACTGGGCGATTAGCCCTGTTTGGCTGTACTGATAGTGTGGTGACATCACCTGTATTTACTGGGGGAATATGCAGCATCTGGTGTATTGTAGTAGTTGCCAAAAGGAACTGTTTTCTCACACCCTACTACCCCCCCCCCCAAGGAACTGTTTTCTCACACTTGCACACACCCTACTACCCCCCCAAGGAACTGTTTTCTCACACTTGCACACACCCTACTACCCCCACACACACACACACGATTCAAACCCCTACCTAACTATGTTATGACACTCGAGACAGCCGCATTAGCAGAGTGCGCTATTCGCATTACTGGGAGGTTTTCCTTCTCCTGCTGTACATATAGGGTGCTGACATCATCAGTGTTTAGAAAGGGGAATGTGCATCCTGTAGTGTGTTTTCCTAGCTGCCAAAAGGGACATTTCTTTCATACAGACTTGCACACACACTAACCCCCCTCCACACACACTGGGCATTTGCAGGATTCAAACCCCCTACCTAACTATGCTATGACACTCGAGACAGACGCATTAGCAGAGAGCGCTATTTGCATTACTGGGAGGTTTCCCTTCTCCTGCTGTACTTATAGGGTGCTGACATCATCAGTGTTTAGAAAGGGGAATATGCATCCTGTAGTGTGTTTTCCCAGTTGCCAAAAGGGACATTTCCCTCACACAGACTTGCACACACAACAACCCCGCTCACCCATACACTGAGCATTTGCAGGGTTCAAACCCCTACCTAACTATATTATGACACTTGAGGGAGACGCATTAGCAGAGTGCGCTATCCAAATTGCTGGGCATCTGTTCTGCACCTGCAGTATTTATAGGGTGCTGACATCATTATTTCTACAGAGGTATGTACATCTAGTACTACCTGTCAGGTGGGGGATAGCATATATATGCATTTGCAGCCACCTACTTCAGGGTCAGATATGCACATCGCACTGGCAGGTTATGTTCTATACCATGCTTCGTGACCACAGGACCTGTAACACACAACACAACCAGTCCAGACCACCCCTCCCACATGCAGGACACACACTTTGCTTCCCTGGGAACAGTGCCAGGATATGCAGGTGTTCACATACACCATTCCAGTTGTTAGGGTCAGGTACAGGCATATTGTGTGTGGGAACTACTCAGGCCTCTACAACATTACCCTACAGCCACTACAATTTGTGAGTCCATGTGCTATGGCAGACCACTCACCACAGCCACAAGGGGGAATACATATTGCACCTGACCATCTGCAACATGGGTACTCACTGTTCCACACCAGAGGTAGACCACCATTGTTGATATCTGACCATACCCACCTTTCCCTGGACATCCATATCCCATCCCCACCCCCAGGCAAGGTTGTCACTGCAAACAAACTGTATTTATCACAAGCAGACTTTACACTTGTGAAGACTGGGGTGGAAGACTTCAAAGGACCCATGCTGGGGGATTATACTGGCCACTCTGCATAATCCTTGACAGTTGCATTCTATGAGCATGTGGAAGGTTTGCATTGATCATGCTATCCCAAATATACCCATGACTGCTCCACAACAGGACACCTGTCAGGTGTACACCAGCCATATATGAGCTGTCCAACAGACAGAGTGAGCTAATACATTGCAGAGCAGTAGCCCACAGAGGGAGGACATCTCTGAACAGTACCAGCACGACACTTCAATCCCACATAATCATCACGACACAGTGTTGACAGTGAAATTGTCCAGACAATGCAGATAAGCCTCCCCTCAGTCTGTTATTGATGCCCACTTACTGTTAGAGGTCCTCAGCAGCCCTCTTCCAGTACACACCAACAACATGGATGTGGCTTAGCACATTCAAACCCTGGGATCTCCACTGTGTCCCTGCTTGACAGAGGCACAGCACACTAGCCTCACACAGTGCCTTATGTGACCTACTTTACAGTGGCACAGTAACCTACTGTACTGGGGAGGCAGAAGCCAAGCACACTCTGGATAAGCTGTCATTCCCTAGGGCAAACAGCCTAGTTTTGACCTCTACACCCATATGTTTGATTGTCAGATGCACATTATTTGTTGCTGATAGACTGTTTGCAAGTCTGTATTGCCATAGCATTCCCTGTTTGTATGGACAACGTGTGTATCTGTGGAAGATGTTTGCATATGGGAGGGATCCACTATATCACGTATGTCTCTGTAGTCATTTAACTGTGTGCACTGGACAGATTGCTGTAATGTGGTTGGTTCCTGGAATAACACGTACACATACCAGATATGCGTGGCCAACTGCTAAACCGAGATTTGGCCTAAGTGTGTGAGCATGCCCAGTTCAGCCTTCCCATGGCATGTTGTCTGACATATGTCTCATTTATCAAAGTGTGCAAGCATGCCCAGTGTGTGCTTTCCATATGTTGAACTCTGCAGCCCACCACATTTGTGGATGAGTGTGAACTTCAACAATATCTCCCGTTTATGATTGTGTGTTGTGTGTCATGTTGTGTAGTTACTGTCCAACTGCTTTGTGTGTGAACACAACAGGGATTATACTGTGCCTGCAGGGTTTGCATGGGATACATTGCATACAGTTGTCAGCATCCTTTCATACTGACCTAACACTGTAGTACCATATAGTGTACTGGTTCAGTACTTTCACTGTGGTGGACAGTATCCTGGGCTTTAGTCCTATCACTGCTTTACATTTCCATAGTGAGCACAACAGCCTGGTTATGGGCCAGTTGGGCACATCTGACCATGTTGCATTATGTTCAGATATGAACTACTTATACCAGGTTTGTCCAACATTGGTAGTGTATTCCACAACATAGGTGTACATTGGCAAACAGTAGCGATGTGCCCTAGGCCATTTCTAATGCTAGTCAGAGAGTGTGTTTGTCCTTCGACACACATTGTAAGTGGAGTTTGCCATAACATATGTCATGGTTACTATACTGTGCCTCCGTCTACCTGTGACATAACAGTGATACCCAGGGTAAACCTACCATCTCCCATCCACTCATCATGATTCCTCTTGAGGAGAATCGATGAGTGACTCTATGGATAACCTGTATTGGGTGTTTACTCATGAGTGGGGGTGGCTTCTGTGTTATGGATCATGCAGTACAGCTTGTCCTATGTATGTCAGTGCTGGGGTCCAGGTCTCTCATGTGCATAGCTCACTGCCATTCAGATTGTACAAGGTGCAGCATGTTCATTGATTCCAGCTTGGACATGGCTTTATACATCAGGCACAGCTTGCCTCTGGGTGGGCAGTATGGCAGTTTGTGGAGCTGCAGTCTGTTTAATCAGGCAACACATGGCATCTGTTCAAGCTCTTTGATACTCCTGGTGAGGTACTGTTGGGGACTTTACAGTTGATGGAGGTGTCTGCTGAGGTACATCCCACAGGGGCTATTGTAGTCAATTGTAACGCTGATGAAGGATGACTGCAGAGCCACAATGACCTCCCCTTATCTAGATCTGACAACCTTCATGATTAGGTGGGTATATGGTATGTTTCTGTGAACACTACAGCCACATGTTTATCCAGTGCAGGATATCTATCACCTTGTGTCCCCAGGTCTCTCATTACATGTTAGGTACGTAATGGGTTAACACCTATGTGGTAATTGGTTGGCACTTACTGTATATCCACGGGGGTTGACTATACACTTTTCTGCAATTAGCTTGCTGACATGGCTATGGCACCAGTTGTTTGTTTCTATGTGGCCCTTTTGTGGGATGCTTGTGTCAGCTGGAGGGTCAGATATGGTGGGCAGTTTGTAGTTCTCTGCATACATGTTCAGACACAGTCCTTCCATGTTGGCCTGTACCTATGGGACATATATACCAAATGAGGGAGGTCCCAGGACCAAGCCTTGTGGGATGCCACCTATATCTGGTTTGTAGTCTGACATGGCTGCAGCATGTCTGACCATGTCAGTTCTGTCCTTGGTCTGGTTTGCAACCCCTCTACTAACATAGGGATTTATATTTAAGCTGGTGAGCATATCTATAATGAACACGTAGGGTATTGTATGGAAGCATTTGCAAGGTCCAGCTACGCTGTGTGGACCACATTGCCCTCATCAATGGCCTTAATGACTGTTTCAAATGAGTCAAACATGTTTAGGGGCAGGATATGCACTTCAGAAAGCCACACTGGGTAGGGTCCAGTGTCAGTAGGTCCCCAATATCTTTATGTCTGTGGTACATGCTGATCCTTTCCATAGCTGTGCAGACCATGCTTGTCAGGATTCTGGGGTGGTAGTCTGCAGTATCCATTCAGGCAACACCTTTGTTGAGAAGGACCACTGTTGTTGTACACTGCTCTTTGGGTACATATCCTGTGGTAAGGCTGACATTGAGCAGTAGCGTGATTTGGCATTCCATTCTTCTTGGAGTCCATGTTGGACTCAGCCCAGGACACCATCTCATACCATTGCTGCTGTGTGTTTTGCTTTGTTGATGCTGGCTGTTACCTCAACATCTGCAATGTCAAGGGGCCAGCAGTCTTCTGGGATAGATATTTTGCATTCTGGGGGGGGGGGGTTGCACTGCACCTGTCAGGTTGTATGTTGACAATATGCGTGTGTGTTTGGTATGTTGTTTGCAATATTTGTGTGATTCAGAGCATATCTGTGAATTCCCAACACGGTTTCTACCATCAGTTGAGTAAGCCTTGGGATTATCCTTAGTGTCCTGTACAATTTGTATCATCATAGGTTCATAGGTTCATACTAGGCTATCCACCCTAGGGCATTTGTAAGCCTCGCCAGAGTGTGTGTGTCTTTTGCCGCTCCTTGCTATGTGAATATTATGGCCTTTTATTATTTACTTTACTGTGCCTCTGTCTGGACGTGACACAGTGAAGACCCCCAGTGTACATCTACGATCATCCATCCACTTGGCAATATTCCTGTTGAAGAGTGTCAGTGAGAGGCTCTGCCTAACATGGAGTGGGATTCTGTTCCAGGGTGTGGGGAGCCTCTGGGTTATGTATCTGTCCCTCCAGCACATCCTATTTCATTATGTGTTGAGGTTGACATCTCTCACTTTCACAGCTCCAATGGCTTTGAGTTTTCTGGGGTGGAGCATGTCCATTACTCCTGTGTTGGACATGGCCTTGTACAACAGACATACAATGCCTCTGTGTAGGCAGTATTTGACTGCATTCAGCTGCGGTGTCTACAGCCAGGCAGCATATGACATATATCTGAGACCCTTTATCCTCTTGGTGAGGTACCTTTGAGGTCTTTCTAACTGCTGCAGGTGTCAGGTAAGGTACATCCCAAATGAGGCATTGTACTAGATTATGGGTCTGATAAGAGAACAGTACAGGGGCACAATGACCTCTGTTGACGTAGATGTGAATCCTTTCATGATATGGTGTCCAATATAGACAGTCTTCCTAGCCACATTGGCAATGTGAGTGTCACATAACAGGTTACTGTCCACTTGTTTCCCTAGGTCCCTGATTACTCCTTCCATACATAATGGTTTACCACCTATGTGGTAATATGTGAGTACCTTGTTTGGTATTTTGTGGGACATTCATACTGTCCAGTGTCTTCAGGACATCTGGGTGGGGTTCCTGTGTGTGAGAGTGTGGTCTGTAGCATGCTACAGACTGTACAGCAGTTTTGCCTATGGTTAGGTGCACATGGGTGGTCTCCGATGCTTCGTGCATTGTCAGTTACCTGGACGTATGGGTGTCTGTGCTGAATATGGATACTCCCACTCCTTTTATATTTTGGTCCAGGTTTTGGGGCCATAGCGCATGATATGAGGTATAACCTGGTAGTGCTGGTGTGCTGTCAGTAGGCTTGCAGCAGGTTTCTGTCACTGCACAGACATCGATGTTCTCCATACTGGGGAGGGCCTCAGGAGCATGCATATTGCGGTTTATACGTCTGGCATTGGTCAGCATTACCCTTATGTTTCTTACCACTTATGTTTTCTAGGGTGCTGGGTTAGTCTTTTCAGCCTTGCCTACGTAAGGCTCTATGGAGGTGGCAAAAGCCTTATCCAATATCCAGACGCCCAGGGGTAACAGGTGCAAGCCATCCCTGGAACAGCAGCATGGCTTGTCATGCATGACATCCCAAGCAGACAGACATTAGATCCTCTTGGAATGACAGCAGTAATTGTGCCACCTGTTAAAGCTGATCATTCTGTGTTTGTACTGTGGCATCATTCTTGGTGAGGGTAGGATGATGCAAATGGGCAGTGTCATACCGGCCTGGAGTACATACTCAGAGAGCTCATCTATGTCTCTTTTCATGTTGTCCAGGAAGGTACATCACATTCACACCAGCATGGACAATGACTGCGTCATATTTCTACTCGCTTTGGGGTGACCTGCGTACTTGTGTTATGTGGCGTATTGTAGCAGCCTACAGGCAGCTTACTGTACCCTTTCCCTTGTTCAGTCTGGTGAGCGGGACAGCAATGTGTCTGCCTATAGAGTCACCTATTACAACTGTATCAGGCATGTTGTTTCTCCTTCTGGCCTGTGACTGTTTGGCACACCAGCTTTGTGTACTATGTGTTGCATGTGCTATGTTTGGAGGTTGTGGTTGCTTGGGGATCTGCTTTGGAGGCCTCTGTTGGTGTGGTGTGTTTGTAATTAGGGCCTCTGGGAATGTTTTCCTGTGTTTATGTGTTTGGTTTGCAGTTGTAATAGGTCTATGTGGGACTGGGTTTGTGGTGTGTGTGGTTACCTTCTCCTCCTGACTAGTTTTGACAGTACTGAGTTGAGGGAGCTCAGCCTCCGGTTTGGATAAATGGTTGCATCTCTCACATATATTTGTATTTCTTGGGGGGAGTTGAGGGTTGTCTGTGTACTTGGGGCAGGTATAACATTGCCTCAGGATTCACAGATTCAACTTGTTGTAGCTGGCCTTAGTGGATTGTATGTGTGTACATATTTTATTTCCATACTACTGATCAGTGATTACTTCCCTTTTTATGTTTGCTCTATCATGTCGTAGCTTCCTCATTCTCTTGCATGGTTTGGTAATGGCTGGGGTCCAGCATGCCAGATGACTGCGTGTATGGCATTGTGTCTTGTTGTTATTTGTGATTGCATATTCCAAGCATTCCTGGCTGTGTTCACGGAATTCCTGTATAACAGGTTCTGAGGTGTGGCCCATATTTTGCACCTGCACAGGGCCTTTAATGGATTACACATCAGTTTGGAGGGTTGCAACTTATGCTTTACACATGTTTTTCACTGTGGTTTTCTGGCCAGGGACTGTGGTCAGTATGTGTACATCCAGTGTGATTACTCTATGGTCTGGTCTTACCAGTGAGGGATACACTTCTCATCTTGCCATCCAGTACCCATGTTGCTGATTATCACATCCAGTATGCTTACCCCTCTTGTGGGAGTGGTACGTTGTTCCTGGACATTTTGGTTTATGGATTCTAGGAACTTTTCTCCTACAGTGTTGGAGCTAGTATAATGCTCCCAGTCTATGCCTGGGTATTTTCAGTCAACCAATATAATGTGGTTTGGGGGGCTTGATATATTCATGTATTCCAACATAGGCCAGGTGCAGTTCCTGGTGTTAGGACAGTAGTCTGTAGCAGGCTATAAACTGGGAAGCAGTTTTAGCCACTGTTACTTGACCATGGCTAGTCCATGCTGCTTCTTGTTGTGGTGCCAACATGGGGGTGTGGTTATCCTTGACAATTATTGCTAGTCACCCTCCTTTTGTAGCTTGTTCCATGTTTTGAGGCTGTACAGCACAGTATGAGGTGTAACCTGGTATTGTTAAGGTGCTGTTGTGAGCCTTGACCCAGTTTTCTGTTACAGGACAGATATCAACATTCTCCATACTGGGTGAGTTTAGACTGCATGCATCTTGCTGTTTAGACTTGTGGCATTGGGTATCATTACATCTAGGTTCTTATCCCTTGTGGTACCTATGGAGGTGGGTTTGTGTTTTGAGCCTTACCTATTCAGGGCTCGCTGTGGGTAATGACAGCCTTTGCCAGTATCCATGAGGCCTGGACTGATAGGTGCACGCCACCCCTAGCAGGTGGAGCATCATGTCATGCTCAGAATGTCATCCCAGGCTGGCACACATTGGATCCCCTTTGACTAACTGCAATACTTCAGCCAATTATTGCAATTGATCATCCCATCATCATATTGTGGCATCATGCTTGGAGAGGGTAGGATGTTAGTCAGGGTCCTCAAGTGTGCATATACTACATGCTGTTACATTACTTAACACATGGCATTCATGCCTCAGGTGGTGCTGCAGGGCTGCCTCTGTTGGATGCACATATTACACTCCCTGTACATGTTTGAGAGCAGGTTATGTCATTTTAGGCATCCATGTTATTATATGAGTGAGTCAGAGAGGGGTATCATTCCCAGGGTTCCTACTGAGCCAGTGTATGCACTATGCGTTGCCTCTTTGCCAAGGCCAGGGCATACTGGGAACGCCTCCTTCTGCCTACTGGGGCAGGATCAGGTTGTTCCTCCTCCGAGTCACGCTCTGCCTGTGATGGCCTTGGCAATGGTGGGGGACTGTTTGGCCCGGCCCTATGCTGGTCCTGCTGCAGCTGTTTTCGCAAGATCATATTATGTAGTATAGCACATGACAATTTGGGTACATGTAGTTGGTGAGTACTGCAAGGCTCCACCAGATGTGTCCAGACACCGGAACCGTGACTTGAGCAGCCCAAACACATGCTCTATTACATTACGTGTTTGTGCGTGTGCCTCATTATGGCGTTCCTGTTCAGGTGTGTGTGCGTTTCTGATGGGTGTCATCAGCCACGGCTCCAGTGCATAACCTGCATCCCCCACTAGGTGTCCGTGTGGGATGTCCCCATTGGCAAATGTGTGGTACAGCTGCGTCAAATGCCAGATATGGGAATCATGGTAGCTCCCAGGGCAGCCAGCACACACATTCATTATTATGCCCTGGGCATCACACACGACCTGGCAGTTGATGGAGGGGAAGCCCTTGCGGTTAATGTAGGCCCTAACCCACTCACCAGCTTGTGCTTTGATGCGTATGTGCGTGCAGTCTATTGCACCCACTACCTCAGGGTATTCCGCTATTTGCTGGAAGAGACGCATATTGCTGGCCAATACCTCACTGGCATTGCGGAAATATGCATGATCACCGACATGTGCTGACATGGCATCCAGGAACTGGTGTAGTACCCTGGAGGCTGATGCCTGTGATATCCCCATCATATCATCAGTTTGTCTCTGGAAGGTACCTGTTGCTAGTATTCTTAGGCCAACACATACCTTGGTTTCCACTGGGATGGGTTCCCCTCTGTTGGTTCTGTGTGTGAGGCGTGGCCTGCACACCTCGACAATTTGCTGCATGAGGTCTCTGTCCACTCTATAGCACTCTACTATCTCCAGCTCATGTAACCCGTGGTAGGTGACCCTGGGCCTGTACACTCTTCTCCGTCTCCTCACTGTGGGTTGTCTGGCACCATCTGCATTGTCACCACCCTCAGCAAGTCACCTATGTCTCCTTATGACAGCTATGGCAGCCCCTAGCATTTCTGCTCTGAGTTCAGCTTTTTCTGTTTTCACTTCTAATAGCTTACTCCTGTCTTGCAGTGTCTCTTGAGAGAAACATCCTGCACTGCTGTTTGCAGTGTTTTAAGTGCTTGGCTGAGCTACTATTCTTCCTGTGTAATTGCCTGCTTCTAATTGTTTTCACCTGCTAGCTCCAGCAGTATTCCCTGCTAGCTTCCTACTAATTCTGTTGCTTCCTTTTTCCTTTCTGTTTCCTCAGGGGGGAGCAACATGCATACCAGCAGAATCACGCTCACAGTGGCTTACATGCGCGCACACATGCTTACATGGTTCAGAATCTGCTTATTCGGGTTAAAACGCATGCACACCAGCGCAAACAGTCTTACAAGTCTGTCAACAGGCTCCCACATGCTCAGTCTGCCTTACACGTGCGCACACTGCCCTACTCACGCTTCATGGTGTGCACACGTGCACATGCATGCCCATCAAGAAACTTTGGTGTAAGTAACAGTGTACACCTTCCATTTCTTGACTTTCCCATGCTTATGTTGTGGCACTCCTCTTTCCATGATATGTGTCTGACATCTGTCATGTAAGACTGACCTCCAATGAACTGCATTTCTTTCTACCATTCCCCCCTGTGATGTCACCTATCTCCTACTCTGTTCCTCCCCCTTATGTATCTCTTACACTACTCAGAATGTGCTCATTTGCTATGTGACAGTGGAATTCAGTATCCTAACACTCATTTACATCAGATTGCCTACTAATGCTTAGTTATAGGTTCATAGGTTCATAGGTTCATACTAGGCTATCTGCCCTGGGGCAATTACAAGCCTAGCCCTATATTATAAGCCTAGCCCGATACATCTCTTAGACTCAGCTTCCCCCCTTAACAACCACTAAATGGTGGCCATGTTGTTTTTGGTCTGCTGGTCCCTGAATTGTAAATCCATGTATTGCATAAAACCCACATTTGTGGGTTTATAACCTTCATTTTTATGTGTTATACAGCGCAACCCATTTGAGCGGGGCTGCGCTGCGTTTAAACATCGGTGATCGCCGAAAAAAATAAAGTATTATTTTTCATATTTGCATCGGGGTACCTTGCCAATGGCCACATATTTGGCCATTGGCATGCTGCCTGACACATATGCACCCTTTATTTGGAGCTGACATGGCTCCATTGTGATTTTTGCAGAAATGTACTCAGTTGTCAACTGAGTACATTTCTGCAGCTAAAACGGCTCTTACACGGGCTGCTTTCTGCTTCGTGGATCGCTACTCTACCTCATTTGCATGCCTTTCGGCTGCAAGTGAGGTATTTAGCATATCCACGCCCAGTCCGTATAAGAGACGTTTTAGCTGGTCTCTTACACGGAGTTTTGGGCTATTCCTGGATCGCGAGGCTTGCATGGAGTCTTACACATCTCTTACACTCCGTGCAAGCCTTCGTGAATCCTGCCCTATGTGTTTTACATCTATCTTAAAATGTTATAAAAACATAGAAAACATTAGCATAAAAAATATAAATATATATATAGACAGAGGTAAAGGCCTTAATGAAAGGATACCAATGAAGCCCATTTTAAAGAATAGGGCTCTTTTTAAATAAATTTATTTTGTGAGAGCAATAAATAATAAAGTGATATATATATATATATATATATATTTATATTTATGTTTTAACTGAGCTCAATGGAAAATTAAAGTTTGTTTTATTTCGTTTTAAACTGGATGGACTGGCGTTGAGATTCATTTGCCTATGGTTGAAGTATTGGCCTTTTTTTGTGGAACATTTGAATATATGGTATACCTGAAAAGTATGAGTGAGACAATATAATAAACTTCATAACTATCTCACTACATAAAATATTAATTCTGCCTGAAACTTTATCTTTTGAAATTTAAAGGGCACATAGATTCCTGAGAGCAACTTTGAAGAAGGAAAAACTCACCACCACATTCAGTTATAGTTATGTCCATACCTAGCCTAGAAAAAGATCAAATATTAAAAACAGCATGGTCCAGCCCACCTATTAAATTTTTTGTGAACATGTAGTCAGATTTTTAAATGATTATTCTAGTAAATGATTAAAATAAAATTCTGTTTGTAGCTGAGCAAGGAACTTAAAAAGAACAATTTTAAGATACTTGCATGTTTCCTGCAAAGATTAAATTATTTATTTTTGAAGAAACCAAAATATTTAATACAGTGGAGTATGCATCCAATTTTTGTTAACAGCAAATACATTTGTAATAATCCTGAAGAAATAGAGTGAAACAGTATAATCCTGAAGAGACAGATTGAGCTGATTTTCTGCAAACTGCTTCTAAAATTAATAAGCCTAAAAAGAAATTACTTTAATTCTCTGATTGCATGAGTTTTGTTTTCTGAGACAATACGTTTGCCCTTTAAAGGGTTTCTAGTGGACTTTAAGCTTCAATACATATGTAAGTATGTATTTATATGTTAATGATGAGAAATATAAATGGTTAGTTTTACCTTTTTACTATATTTACAGTGAAAGAATTAATACAGTTCATTTAACTAAACTTATAACTGTATTTCTAAATGTTAAACAAATAATTCCTGTAAGAAAATGTCATTAAAGAATACAAAATAGTATTTGTAACTTTAAGACTATATAAGTTAAGAAATTTGTTTATTTGTTCAACTTGCTTAGTATATGCATTGCTGGGTCAACTGAATGTCAGATCTAAGGAATTAGAAATGCTACATTGATTGTGATTTTCTTTTCTTTGTTCCTGTGTAACATATTCCTTTCACAGACCATTTATGAAGCAAGTTAAACTTAGAGTAAGCTTGAGAACAAAATAATGTTTCATTTTTGTCAGAATTCTGGATTCTTACCACCTTGAGCTGTCCTGAAGAAATTCTAGGTCAACATTCATCAGTGATGTCAGTGAAAAAAATAAAATAACTTTCTTTTTCTTTCTTGTTTTTTCAAGTATATATGTGAAACATCTGCTAAAAATAACACATTTACTTTCTTTTCTGATAAGTGAAGAATTGGTAAGACAAAAGTTATAGTAAAGTTTTATACTGAGATGATAATTTGCTTACATGTTGCATGTTAATATCTTATGTTGTATTGTTATCAACTCTAATTAAATGTACACATTAATTGAAAAAAGTAACATTAGTTATTTGTTACTGATTAGATCAGCCTAAAATAATGAAGAGGAATGAAGAAGTTACAGAGGAAATTAGCAGATGCTGTGTGCTGAGAGTTGTCATTTTCACATGCTGTAGTCAAATTCTGATGTCAGTATGACAAGCTTAGATCAGAGCAGCAGTCACAATTGGCACAAAAACACATTCTAATTAAGCAGGAATTATTTTATATATAGTCAAGATCTCTTGTAATACTAGAATTAATAAGAACAGTAAACATCTTATGAATAAGATGCAAATGCACAATGAATGAAATAATTAATATCTAAGATTAATAAAAGAGCAGTATCAGAAAGTTAAGAAATGTGTGCACATACTATAATTTTAATAGAGAAATGATGATTAAATATCTCTTGGATTGGATATTTTATAAATACAAGACATATAGAATAAGGAAGAATACCTGTAGGAAAATAAGACAGAAAACTACACTTAAATAACAGACTGCTTTTCAATAAGATATCTATTACATGTACCTGCATATGACAGAGATGTGAGAGATCATATAATTTACATATAAAATCATACAAAAATTTTGAAAATAATCTAAAAGCTGAAATTTGAAGCTTGGTCATGTGAACTTTGAAGCTTTTTACATGCTGCATATTACTGGATTCACTAAGACTACCTGAGGTGACTCATTTCATGGGTCAGAGCTGACGTGTGTGATTTATTGCTGAATTAGGCATTCCATTTTGATAAAAAGTAAAGAAGATTTTTAAATGTGTTTGAATCTGGGAAGGGAGAATGGGATTTGAATTGAATACATTGTGGCTTTTGAATGCAATACAGACTGCAAAATAAAAAAAAAAATATATATATATATATATATATATATATATATATATATATATATATATATATATATATGGGTCTACCTGACAACGTCGACAAGCCACAACACCGACAACCAGTTTACCGACACCACATAACCGACAGTCCACAAGATCGAAAAGCCACAACATCGACAACCATTTTACCGACAGCACATCAAAACAAATCCCCTGTCCAAAAAGCACACACACAACACAACAACACCAAAATCCTTACAAACCCACACTAAACCTCACATACACAACTATCTACAACCTTAACCCAAACCCTAACCCTAAGGTCCGTCACTATCACACACTTACCTAACCGCCTAACCCTAACTCACTTAACCGCCCCTAACCCAAAGACTATCACTACCGACACTTACCTAACCCGCCTCTAACCCTAACTCACTTAACCCCTAACCCAAAGACTATCACTACCGACACTTACCTAACCCAGCCTCTAACCCTAACTCATTTAACCCGCCCCTAACCCAAAGACTATCACTACCGCACACTTACCTAACCCGCGCCTAACCCTAAGTCACATCACCCCCCCCTAACCCATTCACCGTCAATTTCGCACACTTACCTTACTCGCACCCTAACGTCCGTCACTACCGCATACTTACACAGCCTTTTCCCATGTCGGTGTTCTCAGCGTCGGTGTTTTCATCCGTCGGTCTTCTCAATCGTCGATCTTCTGGCGTCGGTAAACTGGTTGTCGGTGTTGTGGCTTGTCGACGTTGTCAGATAGACCCATATATATATATATATATATATATATATATATATATATATATATATTACTCCATAGAAATAGCAAGACATGCTCTTCAACATCAGTAATGTACATAAGTGGTTTAATAAGCTAAAGGATTTTTAACTATTTTGATAATTGATGTGTTTAAAGTGTTACACAGCTTTAAGATATAGATATTTATACTTTAAAAACAAATTCAGAGCTTTTATGATAGTTATATAATATGTGTCTTTTAGCATGATAAATATACATGTACATTTATTTCCCTTTTGTATTATAGTTTAGTATGATAAGATTACCTGTCATCTCTAGATGTACAGATGTCTTTATCGTTTCATGTCCGACTCTGTTATACTTATTTATTTAGCAATAATATTGAATGAGTGAATAATTTAAGAATATTTAATGGGCAATTTACATAACTATTACATGAATAGGTATATAATGTACTATTTGCTAGATTATTTAATCTTTGTGTTTAATAGAAAAGTATTATTAAACTTGTATGTGGTAATGGTGAAGAGTTTTAAATGGTAAAATATATAACTAAATTAAGAGTGTCTTATTTTTTTGTCCAATATATATTATATTAATTATTTCTAAGTCACAGTAGCTTTTGGATAGTGTTTTGCTGAATTTTTAGATGCTGGTAGGCAGAGCAATAGTATATTAGTTTGCCTATTCAATAGGCAAACTAGGAACTTTGTTATCCATGATAGATTGTGCTTTTTATAAATACATGCAGTTTTAGTTGTGTACGTGTCTTTGATTTTATTTATGAATTGTAGTAGTTTAGCTTCTAGAAAGCTAGAATTCAAAACAATGTGGAATGTTAAAACACTGTTGGAGGAATAAATCTGAGTCCTTTGTATAATTAAATTAATTTGGTAGATAAATGTTTCATATTGTCCTGTAAATTAAATCTTTTTAAATGCACAGTGTGGATAGCATTAATCTATTATCTATTAATGTAAATGGATTAAACAATGGCAACAAAAGGAAATCATTAACAAGATATCTAAAATTAAATAGAGGAGAAATCATATTCTTGCAGGAGACTCACTTGATACATAAATATTTACCATATTTAAATAACTTAGGTTATGAAATGTTATCATCTGCTTCTTTTAATAAAAAGAGAAGAGGGACTGCTATACTTTGAAGAAAATGTACTGTAATATCTAAGGTCATGGAATCCATTAATGATCCCAAAGAAATGTACACCTTTGAATAATTAAATATAATGGCAAACTTTATACATTAGATATTTTCATTGGATCCCTGGAATGGGTGCACGAGTAGCTAAAGATCACAAACTTAAACACAAAGTTGTTGGAAGGGTAGTTTCATTTTAGCAGGGGTTTTAACTGCATATCTAATACAGAAGATACCAGCGAACAGAAGAAAACTAAAATATTGGCATCAGTTAAAGCACTAAATAGATGGATTAATGTAACAGTATCTATGAGCACTGCATCTATGAGGAAAAATACAGGCAGTTAGAAGAACAAAATAATGATTTAGTTGATTTACTAGCAGAAGATAAGTCATTGTTCTTCACTCATTATTCGTATGTGCATGGGATGCAAACTAAAATTGATATGATTTATGCCTCTATAGATTTACTTAATAAAGTTAATTATTTTAAAACATTTCCTTGTCCTTTATCTGATCGCAATGCACTAGGTATTAATATAGTAATGGATATAAGGACATTTCAGATTATTTATAGATTCCCAGTATAAATGATAACATTTAAAGAATTTAAGAATTACCTTAAGGAACAAATTGAGAATTGTTCATCTTTGAATGATAATGATCAAGTTAGTAAAGTCATACTATGGGACTCCTTAAAAATGCATATTAAAGATAGAATTGGAAGATGGCTAGTAATAAAATATAAGAGTGGGATAAAGAGTTGTTAGAAATATAAGATGAAATCCACAAATTGAGATTTGAACAACAAACAAAGAAATGAGATAGTAATGAAGTCATTAAAAATTTAATGACAAAATATCAAACAGTTTTAACACATAAAGTGGAGACAGCTTTAGAAAAAATAAAACTGTGCAGTTATGCAATGACTTCAAAAAATCTACATAGAGATGTTGAGAAAAAGGGCACAAATCAATATCTGAAATCATCACAGTATTGAGCTTACTTCAGGCATATAGAAGATGCTTAATGTTTAAAAAAATTCATGAGGCTCTTAATAAAGATAAAATAATATTGTCAATGATTATATAACTAACAATTATTTAAAGAAAAATGTTACTAATAAACTTAGTGTCCAACAAATATATCTGTTAAATAAGCATTATTACCCTGATAGACGTTAAAGAAGATTTAAACAAAAGGAAAATGGTAAAGCTCCAGGGATAGAGGGTTTAACTATGGAATTATGTAGACTGCTTCTATTAAATAGTTTATAATTACCAAGTGTCATTTTCAGGATAATTCAAAGTGACAAAATATTCCTCCCTCATGGAAATGTTTTGTAATCTCACCTATATTTAAACACAGAAAGGATAATACGTTAGTTTCCTCATATAGAATTATTTCATTATTAAATGTAGACTATAAAATATTTAATTGCATTATCACTACAAGATTAAGAGATATAGTAGATTAATTAATAAAGATCAAACAGGATTTATAGTCAATTTATTAACATATAAGCAACCAGGAGACAACCAAAGCTCACTTCATGATTTAACTCTTGTCAATATCCAAAAATATGCTCGTACTGCAGAAAATGCTTAAAATAAATGTTTTTTAATGAAGAGCGTATACACACAGTAAGCACTTTCGCCGTAGCTTCTTCAGACTGTTAAAATTCAAACTTACACTCAATTACCTTTATATATACTAATTAATGACGTGATGTAGCCAATTAACCATTCTTATCTTTTTAAAAACACAATACATACGAACAATAGTGAACTAAATAAACAACCCTGTCTACTATATAAATTTATAATAGACAGAGAAATTAGTATCACACTATATCTGCAGCTATTATAAATGTATATAGTAGACAGGGTTGTTTATTTAGTTCACTATTGTTCGTATGTAGTGAGCTTTGGTTGTCTCCTGGTTGCTTACTTGGATTATTTGTTGCACTTTTTGATAACTTGGGGACATTTATACTGCCGAACGCTGTGTTATTTTATTTTTGAATACATTATTTTTGAATACCTTCATTTATTAACATAAAATAATATAAAGGGGTTGTAACTATCTTAGATTTTAGCAAAAGGAATGAACAGGAAATTGACCTAATTAGCTTTTGATTCTGTAGATTGAAACTACTTGTTTAAGACTTTAGAAACATTTGAATTTCCAGAACAGTTTATTGGAATATTAAAAACATGTATAGAGACTCCAAAGCATATGTTAAAATTGAATATTACATTTCTGAAGGATTCACTTTAAACAAAGGTGCAAAGCAAGAGTGTCCCTTGTTGCTGTACAATTTGCATTAGTTATTAAACCCTTAACTAATAGCATAAGAAGCAATGAAAAACTTCATGGATTCTCAAGTAACATAGATTGTCAATCTAAAATACAGCTTTTTGCAGATGAAATTTTACAAACTATAGGAGATTTTAATGATTCAGTTGAAGAAATAGATGAGGGAAATGAAAAGTTTCAAGAAGTATCATTGCTGAAATTTAATAATAATAAAACTGAAACTTTAGTGTTAAATCAATTACTAGATGATAAGTGTAAAGATAAATAAGTGGCCCTACTGTTATCATGGATTCTGAATAAAATAATAATATGATGTTCAATATACTAACAGATACTGGCACATATAAGCAGGTTACTATTTTATTTATTATTTATTTTATTTTTGTTAACCGGGAAGGCCCAACTGGATGAGGTCCGTTTTCAGCGGAGGCCCAGGGAGAAAAGCTCCATTTACATAAAAAAATAGGACATTGTAACATCACTTATATCCAAAATGGTACATTACAGCAATGCAAATATTATACAAAGTGTAGGAAAAAGCCCATTGTTCAAGTAGTAGTGTCTCTGTAGTGAGAGATGATAGACAGTACAGGGTATTGAAATTATTAACATCCTACTATTAGTATCTAGTGATATGGAGAAGTAGTTCCACAAGACAAATAGGACATTACAGCAGTATTTACATCAAAAATGGCACATTACTCCCATACTAATATTATATAAAGTGTAGAACAGGGATTTGTTCTACTAGAAGTGTTTCATGAGAGATGGAAGGCCATACAGACTATTCAGTTTCTGACTATTTACATATGTACATTTTGTTTGTAGTGAAAAACAGACAGAGCTTGCATTGTGTATAACTCTACTTTGTTGGGGTGTCAAATATTTGAAGAACCATGCTTACTGGGCATAAACAAGAGTGGTAGGGATAGTATAGAGGCATTAGAGGTTTGGACTATGTGACACATGGACAAAGCCAGGCCCTTATGAGATGGGCCTTAATGGTGTTTTTGAAATGATTGGAATTTGCTGCAGCAGTCACGGGTGTGGGGAGATTATTCCAAATTCTAGCTATAGTGTGTGAGAATAGGGCTTTGCTGACTGTGTCGTTAGCATTGGTAATAGTGAGGAGTGCTTTGTTGGCGGAGCAGAGTGGGCGATTTGGGGTGCAGTTGGTCAGCAATTGGTTCAGTGTTGGAGTTTTGAAAGGTTGTTTTAGGGTGTTGTATGTTATGACAAGTTGGTGATAGAGTAGTAGCTGTGGAAGTTCAAGCCACTGGAGTTTCCTAAGTGGTAGGCAATGATGGGTTCTGAAAGGGGAGTTTGTAGAAAACCTAGCAATTTTGTTGTAGCAGGAATCAAGTTTGTCCAGTTCAGATTTCCTGACATAAGTGCGAATTGGGGCTACATAAATTAGTGTAGAAAGAAGGTGGGTTTGAGCTAGGATGACTTTAGCATGGTCTGTTAGAAAGTTTTTTTGTCTATATAAGGAGCCCATTGTTTTGTGCACCTTTTTTATAGTTTGAGAGATGTGGATGTCAAAGTGGAGGTTGTTGTCTATTTCAATGCCAAGGAGCTTGGTGTGGATGGAGGGTGAGATGATAGTACCATTACTGGAAGAGACAGAGAAAGGAAGTGGCAAGGTTTTTAATTTGTTTGGGGTGAATAGAAGTAGTTTTGTTTTGTTAGGATTTAAAATGAGTTGAATATTACAGATCCACTTTTTTACTGAGGTAAATGATTCCTGGATGAGCTGCTGTAGGATGGTGGGTGATGAGGCTGAGCAGATTAGGGTGGAATCATCTGCATACTGGATTAAGGCAGCCTGCAGGGTAGAGGTATGAAGGTTGTTGGTAAAGATAGAAGAGAGTAGTGGGCCCAATATGGAGCCTTGGGGAACACCAATTGTGGATGGGAGTAGTGGTGATAAAACTCTTTGCTATTGGACAGCTTGTTGGTGCTCTGAATGTAATTTTTAAACCAATTAATGTTAGGGGTGAAGACTAAAGAGGTTAAAGTATCTATTAATATGGGGTGGGAAACCATGTCAAATGCTTTTGAGAGTTCAAGGAATATAGCAGATACAAATCTATTGTTATTCCTATGCTGGTTCACTAGGTTTGTGAAGGAGAGAAGGGCTGTGGTTGTACTGTGGTGTGAGCGGAAACCGTGTTGTGTTGGGAAAATGAGATTATTTGAGTTTAGGAAATGCATGACGAGAATGTATGCATTTCTCTAGTATCTTTGATAAAGGAGACAGGATGGCAATGGGGCAGTAGTTGGAGAAATCATAAGAAGTTCCACCCTTATGAAGGGGAATAATGTAAGAAGTTTTCCATAGGCGAAGATGTATGATTCCTGTATAGAGCTGTTAATAAGGATTGAGACTGGGTAGCATATTGAGTTGCCAGCCATTTTCAGGAAATGTGCTGGTAAACCATCTGCTGCAAGAGTGGTGGGTTTCAGTTTTAGGAGGTATTTCTTTATTGTAGAGGTTTGGATAGGAGAGAAAGTGAGGGGAGAAGAGTTTTTGGGGGCTGTTGGCATGGGTGTGTAGTTATTTTTGGATAGTTGAGTAGATAGAGAAGTGATGGATTCAGTAAAGTGTTGGTTGAATTTGGAGTCTATCACGCTATCTGTATTTGTGGAGGTTGAGGTGGGAGTAGGTGTGGTGGTTTTACTTGGTTTTAGCAGGGAGTTAATTGAATGCCAGAACTTTTGCAGGTTGTTAGTGTATTTGTTTTGGATGTTTAGTTAGTAGTTCTGTTTATCACTCTTGGTTTGTTGTTTAACCTGGTTTCTAAGATTTTGATAGTTTTGTTTGGAAACAATTGTGTTGTCTATCTTCCAAGTTTTCCAGGCTTTGTCTCTGGAATTTAATAGGGCTCTAGTGGACTTAGTAAGCCTTGGAGCAGAGCAAAGCTTAGCCCTAATGATTCTTATGGGGGCTATTTGGTCAAAGATCTTAGTGAATGTAGTATTAAAATAGTCTACTGCTTGGTCCAAGTCAAGGGAATGTAGTAGTTCCCAGTTGCAGGTTTTTAATGAGTTGTTGAGATCTACAGCTTTTACTTTGTGATCCTTCCTGACTTGTCCAAAGACTGTAGGTTTGGGTAAGTTAACACATTTTCATAGGAGGAATATTGGCAGGTGGTTGCCTGTTTGGTAGTTTTCTTCTGGGTAGTTTGCCAATGTCCAATCTAGTATAGATTCTTTTTGGGATTTCTTATCTACTCTAGTAGTTTCTAAATAAGTTGGGAGAACCAGTATAGGTTGATGTAGTTAGTGGGGTTTTTGGAGTTGCAGGCTAGTCAATCAGTATTTAGGTCTCCTAGTAGAATAGTCTCATTTGGGAGGGAGTCTTTCATCCATTGAAGCATCTCCTCAATTATTGGAGAGTTATTCCCTGGAGGTATATATGCACAGAGAATATTGATGCTCTTTTTCTTGTTTATTTGTAGCAAGGAGCCTATGATATCAGTAGTATTAAATTTAGGTGGAGAAGTTGGTAGGGGTTGCATAGTAAGTGTATTTTTATAGAGAATTGCTACACCTCCTCCTTTCTTTCCTGTTTAATCAAGCCTTAGGATATTATATCCTGGAGGCAGTATATCCTCATTTTGTGTGCTGGGTTTTAACCATGTCTCAGTTATGGCTAGAATGTCAGGGAAGTAGTGGGTTATGAATGCATGAAATTGAGGAAGTTTATTTGATATGCTGCGAGCATTAAGGTTAATGATGAGTAGGTCAGTATTTTGTATGTATGTGGGTATAATGTTGCTTGGTCCTGGATTTGGGTGAATATCACCAGATGTAAGGAGGTATTTCTTTAATAATAAACTACGTCTGATTGCTTGTAATATATCTATATGTAGTTTGCATGATGTTTTTCTAGTGTTAGGTGGTGGAAGGTACTTGTGTAAATATACTGTTTTGTTATCAAATAGAGAGGGGGATATAGTGAAGCTTGTGTGTGTTTTTGCAGGTGTGGAGGTATGTGTTGTGTGGTGGGTGTTGTAGGGTATTGGTATGTGTGAGCATGGGGATGTGGTGTATGTTAGGATTGTGAGGGTTAGTAGGAGGGATGTAAGAAAGAAGAGTATGTTTTGTGTCATATTTTATTTGACTAGATTAGCGTTAATTGAGTTAGAGTTAATTAGCGGTGGGATGGTTAGCAGATGATTGGTTGTAGGGAGTGGTCAGGTGATACGGGGTTGGAATAAATGTAGATGGAGTGGGGGCTGGTGGGAAATGGGGGCAGGGTAGGGTAGTGGAGTGAGACAAGCAGAGCAAGGCGAACGGAGCGGGGACCACGCAGACCCTGAGGCTGTAGAGCCAATCTGTTGTGGTTTTCCAGATATTTTCCAAAGGTAAGGTATGATGGGGGCAAGACAGGCTGATATCCTACACCTTGGCTTTATTTAAATTTATTTTTTGCAGTACCCTATGCCTTAGCTACTGGAATACATGCAACACATTTCAAATCAGTGCAGCAGACCCTCCGAGCGGTATTATACAGAGTTAAATCTACAGATTGTACAGCATTAACAGTTGAAGAGTTATTAACCTTGTTCCTTGTAGTTAACACACTACAAACAGTTTTGTTGCTTGTTGTTCGGCCGTTTGCAGGTAGTAGTCTCCTAGCATGGCATGCCTTTCAAGTTTTGGGGGGGCAGGCTGGTTAGGGCAGACAAGAGAGATTTACTGTCCCTAGGAAGGAAAAGGAGAAGGAGATAAGGGAAAGATTAGGGCAAGGAAAAGCAGAAATTAGATTTAGGTTCCTCAACAGTTAATGTAGTTAAATAAACAGTACAAATGCACTTCCCAAATCTTAATACATTTTAAGCCTGTTACATATCATAGCAGCATAAATAGATCGGTTTTGCTTTAAAGTACTTAAAATGTTAAGGCGGCTGGAGTAAGACCAGTCCCTTAGAGTGGAACAGTCCAAACAATGTTCACAGATTTTTGTGCTCTGGAAAAGTAGATAAGCATAGGGCTAGGTATAGCAGTCCATCTCCTTTTACAGTAGGACTATGCAAAGCATCTAGATTCAGCAGTCCCTTTCCATGCAGTTGTTCCAACACATTTAGAGCAATGAATAGGTTTTGAAGCCTTTATGAGCACTAACAATGCACTTCAATTCAGTTAGAAATCACATTAAAAATAGCTTCTCATGTACAATTTTCTAGCATTTAACCATGCACCCTTTATTTTCTAGAGACTATAGCTACAAACTTAAGCGCACTCTATATCAAATGTATATACTTTGTAACAGCTGCTTTATCATCCACTAGCGTTTGTCTGAACTGTTTTGGTGGTAATGACTTAAATCATAAAGCATTTAGCCGTGCACCTTTTATTTCATTGAGAACATAGTTACAAGCTTAAGTACACTCTATAGCATATGTAAATACTTTGTAACAGCTGCTATATCATCTGCTAGTATTTAGCTGTACTGTTTTGGCAGCTATGACATTAAATGTTTCCTTGAGAACATAGCAACAAGCTTAAATGCACTTATAGCATATGTAAATACTTTGTAACAGCTGCTTTATCGTCTGCTGGGGTTTAGCTGTACTGTTTTGGCGGTTATGACCTAAATAATGAATTATTTAATCATGCACCCTTTATTTCTTTGAGAACATGGCTACAAGCTTAAATCCACCCTATAGCATATGTAAATACTGTTTTACAACTGCATCTTCATTCACTAGCATTTAGCTGTACATTTGTGCCGGTTATGACTTAAATCACCTGTAATGTTTAACGTTACACCTCTTGTTGCATTTGGAAATAGCTGCAGACTGTTGTAAACTACAGGGCATCCTAGCCATGTGATCATGTATTAGTATGCTAGTACATTAGGAAATGTTTAACATTACACTCCGTGTTATATCTGCAAAGAATAGCTGCAAACTATTTTATAGTAATAGGCACATTTGGCACCCAAGCAGATATGAGTAACCAACTAAAACAGCAGACATAGCAGGCTATAGCTTTGCATCATGGATAAAACAATCCTCATTTACATATATTGGGCTAGATATAACAATTGAAGAGGAAAACACATAGCTGGGTGATTTTACCACCGGGGATGGTGTCCGCGAACACTGTTAGTGTTGGAATAGCATTCATATTGTATATTTAGCCTGTTGTGTATCATGTAGATCTTTTTATGTAGGCAAGACAAATCGATGATTGAGGGATATTATTAGGGAGCACATTTATAACATTAGGATTAATTTACAAATCAATACTTTATCTAAACATGCTGTGACTGTATCTGGGCATAATACTTTTAAATTTATGGTTCTTGAAATAATTAAACAAAATGAATGGTTGGGTGATATAAGGAATATGATGGAATTATAAGAAATAAAATGGATCATAAGATTGCAAGGTAGTGGTAATATGGGACTGAATGGTAGTGTACCTCTAAAGCCGGCATTAAAGAATAGATATTTGTTTAGATAATGTATCTATTATCGTTATTAAAGAGTTGTACCCAATTATAATTATTAACAAGCATTAGATAGGAAGTCCGCCATCATATACAATTTGGATTAGAGAAAAGGTTTACTTAGGCATATATTTTAGTTGATAGCGTATTATGTCTTGAATTGTTTTATCTTTGTTTAACATCATAGTCAAAGTTCATTACTGTCTGTAAAGTTGCTTCAGAATAAATGCCACTTTAATATCAGACACAAGCTTTAGCTTAGATAGGTTTGAATTTGATATTTATTACTGCATTTTTGACACGATTTGTTGTATTAAATAGGAATTTTGCCATCATAGATAGTTTTGACTAGAAAAGTAGTTATTTGAGGTATATATTGCATTTAATGGTGTTTTTGTGTGTTGATTTGTTTTCATTTTGTTTATAACTATAGTTAAAATATATTAGCATCTGCATAGTTGCCTCAGAGTAACAAGATTTTTAGCAAGCAGAGCAAACATGATTTCTAGCAATAGATAGTGTTTGTGTTTTTATAGAAAGTTTTGTATTTGGTATTTATCAGCACATTATTCAGTATGACCTGTTGTACCTTTATCTATAATTGTGGTAGAGTTAATTCATGTCTTTACTATGATGCGTTGATGTTTAGTTAAAAGTTTTTAAATAAGTACGTCTTTAAGATGATGCCAAGTATTCATTGTTACTTAGCAACCAATGATGTAACAGGAAGTTTTGTCGACACACTGTATTTTATTGAAGGATTTATTTTAAAAAGTTTATAAAGTTTAGAGATTGTATATGCAGTTGTATTCTGGTCTGAAGAAGTGAGCTTTTGACCTGTGAAAACGCTAACTGATTGAATTAAAACTGTTTGTTTTTATCTGACCCTGGCCATTTGTTGGTTCATTCATGCTGTTTTATTTGTTTTTATTACATTTGTACTTATATCAGATGGACTGTTAATCCTAGTTGCTGGTATCAGTTTTTATTTATCATTCATAAATATAAATATTGGAAAGGAAAGAACTATAATATTTAGAAATAAAAAAATCTATTAAAATGTGAGAAAAATTATTAATGATTTTAAAAAAGTTACTGAAGAAGTGTTACTTAGTATAGGTTCATACTTTCATAGATTACTATGAGGCTAACTGCCCTTGTGAGCCATTTTAATCTTAACCAATTATCCCATTTAAGAATCAAACTCTGCACCTTGTGTTTGTAAGGCAAGCACATTAATCATTATGTCAAAGAATGAGATGTTTTTGTTACTTTTGAGGATAGGTTAGCACTGATTAACATGATTATATTACCCAAGATTCTCTCTCTCTCTCTCTCTCTCTCTCTATATATATATATATATATATAGACACACATATATACAAAGCTAGATAAATCCCTTTCAGAAGATTGAAAGCGCAAAAGACTGAAAGTCAACATATCTAAAACTAAAAATATCAAAAATAGAATTTGCTCTTTCTCCAGTGTTGTGCAATCTTGGAGTTGGTATATATAATTAGCAGAGGGTATGGGAGGCACAACCCTCCATATGAGGGGTGCAGGGGGGACTAGCCCCCTGCAATACAAATGTTTTTATATATATATATATATATATATATATATATATATATATATATATATATATATATATATATTTATATGGATTCACTTTAGAATCTGGAAAAACTGAAATACCGAATTTCAGTTTTCCGAAATTCTAAGCCCGAAAGCTTGAAATTGCGAAAAACCTGAAGCACGAAATTTGAAATCACGAAGTTCGGAGCTTCTGGTGTTGCGTATATGAATGGATGTTAGTGCAGGTAAGTCTGTATGAGGGTGTAGGTTATGGACTGTAGTGTATGTTAGTGTGTGTTTTGGTTGTGATGTGTGTGTGCAAGGGGCTGTGAAATGTGTGGGTGTGAGTTACCTTTGTGTGGGTGATTGTGCGGTCTCGGAGATAGAATATATAAGTGGGAGGGTGCAGGGGGGCTTGCCCCCCTGCTTAGTTGTATTTTAGGATTGTATGTTTGATTGTGGGGGGAGAGTGTATGTATGTGTATGTGTGTGTTGTGTTTGTAGTGTATATTCAGGATTTTAAGTTTCGCGCTTGTGGTGTTTCGGGCTTGTAAGGTTTCGGGATTTGAATTTCGGAAAACTGAAATTCGGTATTTCAGTTTTTCGAGATTCTCAAGTGAATCCATATATATATATATATATATATATATATATATATATATATATATATATATATATATATATATATATATATATATATATATATATATATATATATATATATATATATATATATATATTATATATATATATTAGCAAAGTCAAAGTAAACTTTATTATCATTCAGACTTCACACAATAGTTCAAACTGAATGAAATTTCATTTCTGTGCACTCAATGTGCAAAACATCACAAGAAGCATTACATCAGACATTACTACATAACAGCAAACCATTACGGACATAACATCCAAAACATTTTATGAATCTAAAAAGTACATTATTACACAGAATTCCAACAGTTATCAGTATTGCAGAAGAAGGCTAGTTTTACATCAGTTGGTTTATTGCACCAAAATATGAGTTGAGACTAGCATTTAAGATTTTGCACAAAAATATGAATTCTTATCAGCATATATCTGCTACACCTAATGATCGCCAACGTGCATGTTATTAGTAGAGCTAAGTAGTATGATGGCCTGTGGGAAGGAGTCCTTACTGAATCTGGTGGTTTTGCACCAAATACTGTGATAGCACTTACCAGATGATAGGAAAGCAAACAGTCCATGGGTGGGGTGAGTGAAGTCCCTGACTATTATAGTGGTACTGCTGAGACATCAAGACAAGTATAGGTCCTGAATGGATGGAAGAATGGTCCTAATAATTTTCTTGGTCACTTTCACCACCCTTTGGAGAAACTTCCAATCCAAAGCAGAGCAGTTTCCATACCATACCAAAAGACTGTTTGACAAGATGCTTTATGTAGTGCCCCTGTAGAAGGTTATGAAAACAGGAGGTGGAAGGTTTGCTCTTTTCATTAGTCACAGAAAATGGAGATGCTGTTGTGCTGGCTTGACAATGGAATTTGTGTTTATGGACCACAAGTCCTCCTTGATATGTACCCCTAAGAACTTGGTACTTTTCACCCTCTCCACTATTTCCGGGTGGATTGTCAGTGGAGGATGCACTCCATGGTTTCTTCTGAAGTCAGTAATTATCTACTTGGTCTTGTTTACATTCAGTTCCAGGTTATTGTTGTCGCACCACACAATCCGTTGATTAACCTCCTCTCTGTTTCATCATCATTGCTGATGAGACCCACAACTGTTGTTTCATCTGCAAACTTAATTATGTGATTTTAACTGAACCTGGTTATGCAGTCATGGGTCAGCAAAGTGAACAGAAAGGGGCTCAAGACACAACCCTGTGGTACCCCAGTGTTCATAATGATGATCTCCATGGTGTTCTTGCCAATGCATACTGTCTGTGGTCTAACTATGAGGAAGTGTAGGTGGGGTGCTGATACCCAGTTGAACCAGTTTCTTTATCAGATGTTGAGGGATGTCTGTGTTGAAGGCAGAGCTGAAGTCTATGAATAGCATACGCACATAGCAGTTTTTGTTTTCCAGGTGGGCCAGAGATAAGTGAATTGCCAATGAAATAACGTCTACCATGGAGTGATTATACTGGTATGCAAAATGGAGTGGAACAAAAGTTGCAGGACGTCTTGATGTTATATAGTCCTTGACAAGCCTTTCAAAGCACTTCATTACAGTGGAGGTGAGAGCTATGGGGTGGTAGTCAATGAGGCTAGTTGATGGAGACTTCTTAGGCAATGGTATGATGGTTATGTTTTTAAAACATTTCAGTACAATGGCCTGACTCAAAGAGATGTTAAAGATATCAGTGAGGACATTTGTCAGTGGATCAGCAAAGTCCCTGAGTACCCACCTTCAAATGTTGTCAGTTCCAGCCACTTCCCTTGGGCTTACCCTACGTAAGGTCCTCTGAACATCAGCTGGGTTGAGACAGAGCACTTCATCATCCTGGCTGGTAAAGACTTTTGTTGCTCTAGTGCTGTTCTTTTCCTCAAACTGGCTAAAATATATGTTGATCTTGTTGAGAAATTCAGTGCTGTCATCACATTGAGAAGATGAGGGCCTTTAGTCTGTTATGGATTGAATTCCTTGCCTCAGATGCCTGGAGTCTTTTAAGTCTATGAAGTGACTTTGGATTTTCTCTTCATACACACATTTGGTATCTCTCACACCCCTATTTAGATTTGTTCTGGCTAACTTAAGGACATCGTTATCCCTGAAATAAAAGCAGCATTGCGTGCTCTCTCAAACTGGTACACCCCACTTGTAAGCCAGAGTTTCTGGCTGGCCGATATAGTGATGTTCTTATTGACTGTCACATCATCCATACACTTTGATATATATTCCATTATAGACTCTGTGTACTTATCTAGGTCACTGTGCTGGTTTACACTGGGTACCTCTTGGAACATGCTCCAATGTGTACTTTCAAAACAATCTTGAAGTGCTGAGACTGCTCCCTCTGGCCATATTCTTAACTGTTTCTTGAATGACTTCCATATGGTTAATAATGTTCTATACACTGGAATTAGCACTCAGAGGGATGGTCTGAGTTTCCCAGGTGTGGGTGAGGCACTGCTTTAAATGCTAGTTTGACATTAGTACACAACTTATCCAATATGTTTTCACCCCAGTTGCAAAATCCACATGCTGTTAGTAATGTGGTAGAACTGACTTCAGAGTGACCTGATTGAAGTCTCCCACTTTTATGTGAACATGGTCAAGATTCTAGATTTGCAATTCACTGATCAGCTTGTATAATGTTGCCAGTGCTTCATTTATATTTGCATGGGGAGGAATTTATACAGCTGTGATACTAACCCCATTAAATCCCATAGGAAAGTAGAATGGTCTACATTTTAGCAACATGTACTCTACATTTTCAGACCAGTGAGTGGAGATCATCTCACAGTTGGAAAACCATTTATTCTTGATGCAAATGTAGGCTTCTCCTCCCAGAGATGTCCCACTGAAAGTCTGGGATCTGTCTGCTTGAAATAATGATAGCCCCTCCACCCAAACAGCACTATAATTTATGATGAAATTTAGTCATGTTTCTGAAGATAAGCATACAACAGTTTCTCAACCTGCTTTGAGTGGTCAGCCCTAGTCTTAGGTAGTCCATTTTATTTTCTAAGGAGTGAACATTTGTCAGTAAAACAGATGAAAGCACAGGCCTATAGGGGTTATCTTTTAATCTGGTAGTGATTCCAGCCCGGGATGCATATTTTCATGATATTTCACATCTCTCTCGCTCTCTCTCACTCTCTCTCTCTCTCTCTCTATATATATATATATATATATATATATATATATATATATTTGGGTCTACCTCACGTGAACAAAATTATATTTTTCCAAAATGTAATTTAGCAACTCCATTTTTCCAAAAGTGCATTTATCTGAAAATGCACTTTTGTGAAAACCTGATTAAATGAACACCATCTAAAATAATAAAAAAAAAAAAAACAGCACTGGACACATTTATTCGGGGGGGGGGGGTTGGCACCCTGCACCACCCACAACCCTCCTATTTACAGAGATCACACTACAGTGGGGGGAAAGGGAATATTTCCTTATCTTCACTGTACTGCGATCTACAACAACACCCTCACTTGCTGTTCATTTAATTGGCTTTTTGCGAAAGTGCATTTTTGGATAAATGCACTTTCTGAAAAACAGAGTCGCAAAACTACATTTCAGAGAAATGTAATTTTGTTGACTCAAGGTAGAGCCATATAGATATAGATATAGATATAGATATAGATATAGATATAGATATAGATATATATATAGATATAAATATAGATATAGATATAGATACAGATGTAGATATAGATATATAGATATATAGATATAGATATATAAAGAGATATAGATATTGCATTCAATAGCTTTAATAGGTGACAAAAAAACTTTAAAAAAAAACGGAAAAAATGTTAACTTCATTCTTATGGTATCATAAAAAGCTGAGAATCGCTTATAGAAATCATATAAGATTATGGGAGTATGGTGGCACTAGCTTTCCAGATATAGAATCTTATTCTATTGCTGCAAGTTTTAACTCTATTATACTCTGTTTAGACTCAACCTATACTGTTCAATGGAAAACCATCCAAGAGCAAATTGTTATAAGTTTATTATATGTGATATATTAAAATATGGACTACTTCTTCCATCTGGTTAACAAAATTTACCTTAGAATGAAATTCATTTCAGTTGTTGGACTCTGCATATATGAAATTAATTCTTAAAACAGTTAAGAAATATGTTTTTAAAACTCCATTAATTTCAGAATGACATTTTTTGTGCTTTCCCATTGCACATACCTCCAGATTTAAGGAAACTCAAAACAATATTAAAATGAATTTGCTATAAAGGAATGGAATAGTAGTATGGTATGACTGCTTTGAAAAAGGGCAAGCTAAGTTCCCAGGATATTTAATGAAAGAATGTAAGTTGGATGAATCTACTAACCAGTTAATATTATCCATCAGTAAGAAATTAAATGACTTTGTGGATAATATGAGTGAAGAGGAACAAAACACTACTCCCCATTATATGAATATGTTGTTGTTGTTCTTCTTCTTTCAGCTTTTCCCGGTTAGAGGTCGCCACAGCGGAACTCTGGTCTGCTAATGATTGGCAGTAGATTTTTTACGGGTGCCGAGGTGCCAGCTTGATGCCCAAACTTCAGCGAAGGCACGCCCATTCTACACATGTCTTTCGGACGCCACTCTCAAATGCGGGGAGGACATGCAGACTCCACACAGAAGACACTCCAGCTGAGAATCGAACGGGACAACCTCTTGCTGTGAGGCAACAATGCTACCACTGCACCACCGCATATGAATGCTATTATTAAAGGTAGATTGACCTGCAATGGAAGCTTGTCCAAGTTATATATGTTAATTATAAATACAATAATAATTTTGATGCAACATTCAGGACTTTTTGGTTAGTAGTGAATTGAGCCACTCAGTAGATAAGAATAAAACTCTGTTACTTAAATCAGTTAGTCATACTTCTCCAAGTTTATACTGGAAAGTTTTTATGTAGAAATATATACATAGAATGTTTGTTTCTCCCTAAAAAAAATCCTCCCCGGGATTCATGAAACTTGGCGCAAGACCGGTGTTAGGCTTGCGCTGACCATGCAGCATGAAGATGGCGCAGTAGCGCCAAATGCATATTAATGAAGACGCGCTGCCGCCACAGCCACATGCATAGGAAAGGAGCGTGAGTGCATAGGGCGTGTCAAAGTGCCGCACGGAGGCGTGGAAATGTCAGCTGTCGACGTGCAATCTAAAATGCTTGCATATAACAATTTGCAAGCAATAGTAATCACATCTGTCAGTGTCCGTGGATTCTGAAACGTATGTAAAGCATGCAAGACAGTTCCTGCGAACACAAAATGAAGAAGCAAACACAAATGCATGGTAGGGAATAACGGGTCCCTATCCCGCGAACAAATGACATTGAAAACCGTGTGCCCGTAGTCCAATGCAGTGTAGATAGTTATACCAAGTGGACGTGAAACTCATCATATGTTAGCGGGCCACCAATATGTACGTCCAGCCCAATGGTCAGGGTCACCAGCTGACCCATATTGTGAGGGAGGGTACACAGCTGGGCAGATGTGTCCATAACAAAAAACATGATAAATGTAAATATCTAGCGACCGTATGACCGAATTATATCCCACAACGCATGTAATAGTCACATACAATAGGTATGTCCATATTTCACATATCAAATGTGACAGGAAATAGAATAAGCATGTAAACGAAACAGAAGGAGCATATAAACTGCTACAACAATAAGGCAACATGTAGGCTGAAAGGAACAGTATTATCCGTAGCGTTGACTGTGGGTACGTCTTGTCCAGTACATTCGGATATGTGTCCGGAATATATCCCATCCTGAACATAGGAAAAGGTGGCATCCTACCGATGATTAGAACAGTCGGCCAAAATCCACACATCAACGGTCCAAGACGAAATTGTCAGGATGTGTCACAGTTGAACGGGTATTACCCGGGTATACCAACCATGTCAAGAAAGTTAAGTATGGGCGTGTACCTATGTGCGTGAGGTATAGCATGTGGAAAGTCAAACATGGCAAGGTAGTCCACACAACCATACAGGTACCTGACATATGTAGGGTATGCAATGTGTTACCTTGACTGTGTCATGGGCCATCAACCAAAGCAGTGATGGATGGAGTGTCAGGAATATGTGTGTGGGGGGGATGGGTAATGGTATAATCCTCAAAGGCGACACTGTGTCATATGCAGAATAGGTGAACCAGAGGTGTATGAGGGAGCAGCGGGTGAAGCAGAAAGAAACACAAAAACATGTATACATATCTGCAATACAACCAGACAGGCCATACTGTAGAACACAATCCCACAAACATATGAATATTAAAATGTGCGATACAAATGTACAGACATGTCACCGGCACATATCCACAGATTGGTCCTGATGGAACTGGCCATATCAAATGCAACACACCTGGATGCATAATGGACTACCCAGCATCCCCTCCACAGCACACAACCTGCCCCCATACCTGAACGTCCACCAAATCCAGCCATACTTGGTCTACTAGTTTGGTGCAACCACATCTGCACATAGTGACCACTACACATATGTAGTAGGTAGTGTCACCCTAGGCAGTTTCAGGATTGCAAACTATGTATCCCTTGCATGTAAAACCCCCGGCACATTTTCGTAATGCCAGAAGAATGTTCGGTATTGGTCTTGTTTTGGTCTTGTTAAATTTTTGGGATATCCCTCATGGGTTAAGTAACCTGTGTAAACATTAGAATGGGTATGAAGACATGATGTCCAGTCCTGTAGATATCTGGACACAAGTTGGAATGTGCAGTAGTGGTGCACGAGACTGTCCAGCCCTAGATGGTCATGCAGAACCTACTACCCAGGATCAAACACCTGCCCATAACGCACGTGTCCCGACACGAATAAGCAAGAGAATATATTGCACACATTCGCATAGTGGCACATGGTATATGGGTGATGAAGGCACTGACGTAAACAGGATACCCCCTGATCCACTGTATGAGGGACAATTAATGTGTGTGTAGGTGTGACCTGACCAACAATGATACAATGCCAAATGTCCTGTGATTGTAGGAAAGAACTATGTACCATACTGCATGTAACAGTTGCCTAAAGTGGTCACATCAGGATAGAATAAACGTAATTCATACAAGAAACAGGCAAACAACAAAAGTGCCAAAGGTATAGGCTCATAGCTAGGAAACAAATGAATGTTCTAAACCTGCACTGACCGTGGCTATGTGTTGGCCCAAGCAATCTGGTGTCCCCAGTAGGGTTACCATCTGTCTCACTTTGATAGGGACAGTCCCTCTTTGGACAGTTGCGTCCTGACAGAATATATTAAAAATGGCAAATGTCCTGAGATTGTAGGAGATAATTATGTACCACATGTTATGTAATAGTTGCATAAAATAATTATTTCTGTATCTAAAATACCTAAATGTTACAAGAAACAGAATAAGCAACTAAACCGCTACAACAATAGGCTTTTATGTAGACAAATAAGTAAAGTTCTATCCTTTGTACTGATCATGGGTATGTGTCGGCCTGTAAAATCTGATGTGTGTTCCGAAAATGTCCCATCTTGGCCATTTGAAAAGGTGGCAACCCTAGTCCCCAGAATACATCCCAACCTGTACATATGACAATGTCAATGCTGCCAATGATCAGAGCATTCACACAATAACTGGCCAGCCTCTTAACCACTCACAAAGCCAGTGACCTTTGGAGGAAAGGTGTTGAATGAGAATGACTACTTACAACAATGAAGAGTAATAGACACATTTAACTGCAGAAAATTAGTAGTATTAAGAATCTGTCAACACGTTCCAAGTTAATAGCACTAATATGGTAGAAGTGTCTGTGATTGTACCTGAGTTGTCATAGCCTTGTCCCTGTCACTGTAGAAACGAGTCCCCGAGTATCACAGAGGTCCGCACACATAAGTACACCAACCAAATGCCACATCTGTTGACAGCACTATTGCATACCTGTAGTGAATTTATAACTGATGTCCAGAATAATATTCATTGTATCTATAAATGAATGAAATAGTCAAATGGGAAGGGAAACACGTGGAAACCCCCCCCCCTCTAACCTGCATTATGTAGTGGAACCACTCCCTGCCCTAAATTATGTAGCATCGACCTAATAATGTGGTCAGAGGTGCCCAAACACCTGTGTCTGTAAACACAGGTAGAATGTTAAAATCTGGACTAACTCTATCGTTGTGCTAGTTCTGATCTTTGAACAGTGCCAGGGCAGTTCTAGTCACCAGTCGGCTGAGCCTAAACCCGGACCAGCACATGAACACCCTGACAATCAAACACGCGTATGTGCGAGGACTATAAGCATAGGAGTTCTGAATATCCTTGGAGTGAGTAGACATGCAGCATGGGTCCAGAGCAGTAGGAAACAGGGAATGTCCAAAGTGTAGTACTGCAGTTTTCCCAACAGGAGAATGGATGCCTGCTGTGTATGGGAAGTGGTGAGGCGTATGTCAGAGTAGCTATGAACCATGGGTATACAAATAAATGAGCCAGAACAACAATAGTGTAGTGGTTACAGCATCCGCTCAACGTAAAGGCATTCCCACTTCAAGTACGACTATAGCACATATTAATTGTGTAATGAATGCCTCTGTGCTGTAAAGCGAACATTTATACATGTAAAGGTGACCGCGTTCGCATGGGTCCGTTAACCGGATTCCATCAAAGTGGTACTTTCATAAGGAATAAGGCACATGTAATCCCAAAGAAGTGCCTGTAAACATATGTAACTTAGAATAAGTAGATGCAAGTGCGCCTGCGCGGGTGTACGCAGCTATTAGAATAGCAAATGTATGTTGTCTTGTACAGCTGTAACTGTTATATATATAGATAGATAGATGTGTGTATAGATAAATATCCACAGACATAACAGAAATATGCAATTATTTATCTACATATATATCTATATATACACATATATACATATATATATATATATATAAGTATATATATATATATATATATATATATATATATATATATATATATATATATATATATATATATATATATATATACACACACACATATATATATATATATATATATATATATATATATATATATACACACACACATATATATATATATATATATATATATATATATATATATATATATATGAAAAAATAAGAGGTGCAGAAACGACAACCATAAAAAAGAAATACTGCCTCCAGGTGCCAATAACTAGCCCCCGACTCCACAGCGGTGTAGAAAAATACTTCAGACGAACTTCAAAAAATGGGACTTCTCCAACCAAGAAACACAGTTGTGATGACAACCACTTTAATGATAGAATATCTCCACACAGCACAAAAGGTCAAGTGCTTTTGTCAAGATTGACTTCATCAGAACAATGACATATTACACTAAAACCTTTTTTATACATTTTCCTTAATGAGTCCATCAAAATCAGAACAATTGAAATTTAAAGCAACAGTCTTTTAAAATTCTATTATAAAAATATTTCAAAGTACATATCAATAAATATAAAATGGGAAGTGTGTGTTTAAATGCATAAAAAAGTACATAAAAAAGTATATAATGTAACAATTGTAAAAAAAAAATTTATATATTTTTTATATATATTTTATATAATTACAAGTGTTTAAAAAGGGGGATTATTATAATCTATTAGCTCTGAACTTTAATTCAGGTTTAATACTAATAGATTCATTTATACCAGGAAACTCAGCCCCATTTAACCTGAGTTGCCATCTAGTTTCAGCCCTGAGTAACTTGTTGGTCCAGTCCCCCCCTCTAAAATCAGGAGCAACCACTTCCAAAATACCAAACTTGAACCCATGGGAGGGGTTGGTTTTGATGTGTTTGGACAGAGCATTTTTTTCATCCTATCTTCCTATACTATAACAGTGCTCATAAATTCTACGGTTCAACTTCCTCTCTGTCTTGCCAATGTAATAACATGGGCAGGAATTGCATAGGGCTAAATAAACAACACCACAGGTGGTACAAGAACCAGTTGCAAAAAACACCTCAATGTCAATTGGACTGAGTTTGTAACTACAGTACTCACAACAAAAATAATAAATGAATCTATTAGTATTAAACCTGAATTAAAATTCAGAGCAAATAGATTATAATAATCCCCTTTTTAAACACTTGTAATTATATAAAATATATATAAAAAATATATAAAAAATGTTTTTACAATTGTTACATTATATACTTTTTTATGTACTTTTTTATGTATTTAAACACACACTTCCCATTTTATATTTATTGATATGTACTTTGAAATATTTTCATAATAGAATTTTAAAAGACTGTTGCTTTAAATTTCAATTGTTCTGATTTTGATGGACTCATTAAGGAAAATGTATAAAAAAGGTTTTAGTGTAATATGTCATTGTTCTGATGAAGTCAATCTTGACAAAAGCGCTTGACCTTTTGTGCTGTGTGGAGATATTCTATCATTAAAGTGGTTGTCATCACAACTGTGTTTCTTGGTTGAAGAAGTCCCATTTTTTGAAGTTCGTCTGAAGTATTTTTCTACACCGCTGTGGAGTCGGGACTAGTTATTGGCGCCTGGAGGCAGTATTTCTTTATATATATATATATATATATATATATATATATATATATATATATACATATATATATATATATATATATATATATATATATATATATATATAGATAGATATATATATATATATAAACATATACATCATCATCTTCTTCTTTTGGCTGTTCCCGTTAAGGGTCGCCACAGCGGATCACCTGTTTCCATTTCTTCCTGTCCTCTGCATCTTGCTCTGTCACACCAACCACCTGCATATCCTCTCTCACCACATCCATAAACCTTATATTAGGCCTTCCTCTTTTCCTGTTACCTGGTAGCTTCATCCTTAGCATCTTTTTCCAATATACTCTGCATCCCTTCTCAGCACATGTCCAAACCAACGTAATCTTGCCTCTCTGGCTTTGTCTCCAAACCTTCCAACCTGGGCTGACCCTCTAATATACTTATTCCTAATCCTGTCCACCCTCGTCACACCCAGTGCAAATCTTAACATCTTTAACTCTGCCACATCCAGCTCATACTCCTGCCTTTTTGTCAATGCCACTGTTTCCAACCCATATAACATAGCTGGTCTCACTACCCTCTTGTATACCTTCCCTTTCACTCTTACAGGTACTCATCTGTCACAAATCACTCCTGACACTCTTCTCCACCCACTCCATCCTGCCTGTACTCTCTTCTTTACCTCTCTTCCACACTCACCGTTATTTTGAACTATTGACCCCAAGTATTTAAACTCATCCACCTTCACCACCTCTACTCCTTGCATCCTCACCATTCCTCTATCCTCCCTCTCATTCACACACATATATTCTGTCTTAGTCCTGCTGACCTTCATTCCTCTTCTCTCTAGAGCATATCTCCATATCTCCAGGGTCTCCTCCACCTGTTCCCTACTCTTACTAAAGATCACAATGTCATCTGCAAACATCAGAGTCCATGGGGACTCCTGTCTGATCTCGTCTGTCAACCTGTCCATCACCATTGCAAATAAGAAAGGGCTCAGAGCTGATCCTTGATGTAACCCCCCTCCACCTTAAATGCATCTGTCACTCCCACCGCAGACCTCACCGCTGTCACACTACTCTCGTACATATCCTGTACCACTCTTACATACTTCTCTGACACTCCTGACTTCCTCATACAATACCACAACTCCTCTCTAGACACCCTGTCATATGCTTTCTCCAAGTCTACAAAAACACAATGCAACTCCTTCTGACATTCTCTGTACTTCTCCATCAACACTCTCAGAGCAAACATCGCATCTGTAGTGCTCTTTCCCGGCATGAAACCATACTGCTGTTCACTAATCATCACATCCCTTCTTAACCTAGCTTCCACTACTCTTTCCTATAACTTCATGCTGTGACTGATCAATTTAATCCCTCTGTAGTTACTACAGCTCTGCACATCACCCTTATTCTTAAAAATCGGTACCAAAACACTTTTTCTCCATTCCTCAGGCATCCTCTCACTTTCCAAGATTTCATTAAACAATCTGGTTAAAACCTCCACTGCCTTTTCACCTAAACACCTCCATGCTTCGGCAGGTATGTCATCTGGGCCAACAGCCTTTCCATTCTTCATCCTCTTCATAGCTATCCTTACTTCCTCCTTGCTAATCCATTGTACTTCATGATTCACTATCCCTACATCATCCAACCTTCTCTCCCTCTCATTCTCTTCATTCATCAACCCCTCAAAGTACTCTTTCCATCTCCTCAACACAATCTTCTCGCTTGTGAGTATGTTTCCCTCATTATCCTTTATCACCTTTACCAGTTGCACATCCTCCCTAGCTCGGTCCTCTGTCTAGCCAATCGGTACAGGTCCTTTTCTCCCTCCTTAGTGTCCAACCTTTCATACAACTCTTCATATGCCTTATCCTTAGCCTTCGCCACCTCTCTCTTTGCCATGCACCTCATCTCCTTATACTCCTGTCTACTTTCTTCATCTCTCTGACAATCCCACTTCTTCTTTGCCAACCTCTTTGCCTGTATACTCTTCTGTACTTTCTCATTCCACCACCATGTCTCCCTGTCGTCCTTCCTCTGTCCCGATGTGATACCAAGCACCTTTCTAGCTGTCTCCCTTACTAGCTCTGCTGTAGTTACCCAGCTATTGGGTAACTCTTCATTGCCACCCAGTGCCTGTCTTAACACATCCCTGAACTCCACATCACAATTACCCTTTTTTAATTTCCACCATTTGCTCCTTGGTGCTGCCCTCACACTTCTCCTCCTCTTCTTGATCACCAACGTCATCCTTCAAACCACCATCCTATGCTGCCTAACTACACTTTCTCCGGCCACCACTTTACAGTCTCCAATCTCCTTCAAACTGGCCATCCTACATAAGATATAATCCACCTGTGTACATCTTCCTCCACTCTTGCATGTCACCCTATGCTCCTCCCTCTTGTTAAAGTATGTATTCACCACAGCCATATCCATCCTTTTCGCAAAATCCACTACCATCTGACCTTCTGCATTCCTTTGTTTAACACCATACCTACCCATCACTTCCTCATCCCCACTGTTCCCTTCACCAACATGCCCATTTAAATCTGCTCCAATCACCACTCTCTCACCCTTGGGTACAGTCATCACCACTTCATCCAATTCACTCCAAAATGTTTCTTTCTCATCCATTGCACACCCAACTTGTGGAGCATATGCACTAACAACATTAATCATTACACCATCAATTTCCAGCTTCATAAACATCACTCTATCCGACACCCTTTTCACCTACAAAACACTCTTCGCATACTTTTCCTTCAGAATAACTCCTACGCCATTTCTCCTCCCATCCACACCATGATAAAACAATTTGAACCCACCTCCGATACATCTAGCCTTACTCCCCTTCCATCTGGTCTTTTGCACACACAATATACCAACCTTCCTTCTGTCCATCATATCAGCTAGCTCTCTCCCTATACCAGTCATACTGCCAACATTCAAAGTTTTGACCCTAACTACCACAGTCCTAGCCTTTCTCCTCTCTTCCTGCCTTTGGCCATGCCTTCCGCCTCTTCTCCTCCTTTGGCCAACAGTAGCCCAATTTCCGCCAGCACCCTGTTGGCTAACAGTACTGGTGGAGGTCATTGTTAACCTGGGCCTCGACCGATCCGGTATAGAAATATTAACTGGTGACTGCATGAAAAGCTTTGGCGAAGTTTTATGCCGGATGCCCTTCCTGATGCAACCCTCCCCATTTATCTGGGCTTGGGACCAGCACAAAGAAATGCACTGGCATGTGCATCCCCAGTGGCTGGGTTATATATACATATATATAGATATACATAGATATGTAAGGAACGCCGAAAGACAAAAGCAAACATAAGGGTTGTGAAGGGAATCCAGAGCAAGTAAGGAATTATAAAGTGCTCGCAGCATATGTCACATAAAGCTGCACAAGTGTGAGTAGAGCACCGCTCTTCACACCAGTGACAGGGTTATACCAGTGGCCATAACATCATTGAAGTGCAACGTCAACATTGTAAACAGACGGAATGTAGTACATGTTGCGACCACCTACACTTGTAACCCGGAAATCGTGCTTAATCCATAACACCAGGAAAGGCAGGTATGTGCAAATATGAATGGATGGTGAGCCTGTGAATACACGAGGCGGTACAAAATGTGTGTAGGGCCCCAACGCTCATGAGAGGGCAATGTGTAAAGGTGTGTCATGGCTGCAATATCAGGTGCATAATGGCTGTTATGTGTGGAAACTCAACACGGGTGTGCAGGAGAAACTATGGATATGCAATTATGGACACAGGAGTGCTAGGGTATGTTGTGCCGGGTGCAATGGAGCGGCCCATGGAGGTCAGCTAGTACATAGGTGCGATTCCCAGATAGAGCGTCGTTTGCGTGGAGACATGCGTGAATGGGCGTATCGTTGTCGGACGTTGGGCATCAGGGCTGGCAGCCCGGCACGTAAAACCTATATGCCACCCATGAGTGGAACGGAGTTCTGCTGTGACAACCCCAAACTGGGAAAAGCAGAAAGACACAGCTACATGAAGACAACAATATGTTGACGTACAGTTACAGTAACACAAACACTCATCCTATCAACAGTAATAATATGAATGTGCACAGAAACAAACACAGTAGCAGGAATAATAGGCTGCGTATACGAGTAATAGGTCTAATGACACTGTATCACATCCCAGTTAGCAGCGGCACCCCAGACATGAAAAACGTGCGACATCTGTCCGCTGTATAACATGCAATATACTGATCACAAGTTCACCGGAGTGAAGTGTCAGTGTCATAATGACTAAGTCAATAGTATGCTGTTGAAGCAGAGATAAAACCCAATACGCATGTGTAAGTGTCCATGTCCGGGAAATGTATAGGTTAACGGACACACAGATGTATATATAGATAAAAACGTATATATACGTATATCTATATTAATTTACATACACATATATATTCATACAGATATATATATAAACATATATATATATATATATATATATATATATATATATATATATATATATACACACACACACACACACAAGGATATACTACGGATATATATATATATATATATATATATATATATATATATATATATATATATATATATATATATATAGATATATATATATACACAAACAACAGGTATTGATATATACACATACACACAAAACAAAATATATATGTCAGTGTAGATATACACATGTACATAAATAGGTTACTTCACAGCAATTAGGGGTAACATATTTAAAGCCCGGGCATATGTGACTGAGAGGTCCAATAAATAAACGTTGTACGCCCCACATCGCCCAGCTAGGCCGGACAGACATACAGACAGGCAATACAGATCAATACACTGCCGCTGTCCAAAACACCAGTAGGAAAGTACCAGTGGGAGAGATCTGCAAGGTCTACACTTTAAACATGGATAATGGTGTCCCTTGTGGGACCCCAAAAATTCAGGGTACGTGTGAATCTGCTGACACCAATATGAGCAGGATGTAGGTGTACATGGAACAGTAGGTTGTGCAAGTGTGATAATACATGGGTTGACAAAGCGTACAACATGTGTCCCGAGACGGGGAGAGTGGGCAATGTGTAGGGGTGTGCTCATACCCCAGCTGTGCTCGCAGTAAGTATTTGTCACAACTGCTGTAGAGGAGTGCCAGGTAGGTGGACCATGGGTATGCAAGAATGGGCTTATGTGTGCAGGTGCTGGTTGGCAGAGATGTAGTAGGCCTGCCCAGTGGAAGTCATTAATATTCCTATGTGGGCATAGCATACACCTACACCTCCCAATCCTGAAGAGCACATCTACCGGATAGTCTGTAAAGCATCGGGGGAATACATAGAGACCAAATCAGTGCCGTGTACCCGATTAGCATGGACGTCCATAGTTATGTATCAGAATGTAACAAAGTCCAACTAAACACTTCCAGAACTAGTGATATTAGGTGAACAGGTGGTGGAATACAGGTAATGACAGATGACAACATGTATGAGTCATAAACAGCATGTACCTTGACAAACGTGAATGAATACATATGCTCTGTGACAGTAAATGTATCTGGTTAATAGAACTAATCATCTAAATGTGTCCCACAGGGTGTTATGCATTGTTCCTGATACAGTGTTCATTCACACCCATTGTTATGTGAGTTCTGCTACTGACGGAAAGTGCATAATTTGCTGACCACCTTAGGTAGATGATAGCATAATAGAAGTGGTTCAACACCCGTACACCTGTGAGGGACACACCCGTCTGGGCAGTTGTGTCCTGCAAAATGACAGTTATGGCACATGGCCTGTGAGTTCGGGAATGGAGGCTATATAGTGTATGTAGTGGTGTCAGACATTAATTTGTTGTATCAGAAACAGCTACATGTAATAAGAAACAGTATTATCAATTATAATGCTACATGAATAACCTTAACGTATGCAAACCGTGGAAGTCGTCTGTTTACTGCTGGCTGTGGGTATGTGTTGCCATGACACGTGTGATGGCTCTACATATAGGGTCTATAGGGCCGCCGCCATTCTGAATGGCCAAAGTGGAACCTGCTCTTTAGAAATGTCAGACGTACCAGGGCAGAACATACCTACAGCCATGGATAGTACAGAAATATACATATCGGCACAAATCAAAGTGTAGTCTAGCAGCAGTAAAGTTGCTTATGCTACTACATATGACATATCGACATGTCAGGTATACAAGTCCTGTAACAAGCAACCAGTGCAGACATGTACAACATGAGAATGTCCCCTAATCAGGACAGTTGCAATGGCTAGAGTATTGTCCATACCTCTCAACTGTCCCTGAATTTCAGGTACGTCTCTGAATTTTGCTGAAAGTTTAACTCTGTCCCTCTTAATCCCTCCTAAAATTAGTGACTGTTGAAGGAAAGGTGGTGAATTACACTTAATGACTAATGACAATAAGTAAGAGTTATAAGCTACTTTTACTTCAGAAAATGTGTATTAAGTCATATGCTCTGATTCTGTCAATGTTTCAAGTTAATAGCACTACTTTTGTAAAAGTGTCCCTGATTTTTTCTTGACCTGTCCCTGATTCTGTAGAAATGTGTCTCCGATTGGTGGAGAGGTCTGGTATTGTCACATGAGATATGCCTAATGAGGGACTGTCCCATGCAACGTGGGAAAGGTGTCACTCCTACAGTCTCCCATCATGCAATCTGAAAGGTGGACAACGTGCAGTAGGTATGCGGTAGCATGACTCGGCGGACAGCTGCGTTAACAAACTCAAGTCACATGTCAGCATTGCAGAGTATCAGTTCCCATGTATCAGGCAGATGGAAGCAGATCATATGAGGAACACGCATATAATATGATTACGTCACTGGACAGGACACCGTGTCCGTACAGTCGAACACCTGCCATCGCAAAATGGTTACACATACCCGATACTGTAGTCATGTAGTCCAATGTAATACGCATCACAAGGTATCACACACACCCAGCGTGAGTGACAAATGTAAGCGGAAATGTCGGTGAGCGAGTGGCTGTAAGGGTGTTTGTCTACCAGTATGCCAGTAGTGCACTGTCAAAGAAATGTGGAGTCTAAACATGTATAAGGTGCTGTGACCAGAGGTCAGCAGTGCTTAACACTGTGCAAACCCATGCACAACTGCTCCCACCTGCTGGAATGTGCCTTACCCAGTCCGTATCCAAAGGCGTCAGTCTGTCCGCAAATAAAGAACTGCCCTATTCACGTGTTGGTAGCAGTACCTGCGCACATAGCTCATGTGAATTAACAATAGACTATGGCATATGTACAGACAATAGACCACACACACACCATACAGCGCAGTCATCCAACAGTATAGTAATGTACTGGCAGATATGTCCGGACCACTGGTGTATGCATGCCTGGCCATCCTGTGTTTCAGTGTGTGAGCATGCCCAGTATGACTGTTACGCATGTTGTTGACCGACATTACCGTCATACCATCTTCTGTGTGAGCATGCCAAGTATGGTCAACTTTATCGCATGTGTCACATGTCCAGATAGTTAGTACTGTTTTGCTGACCCCTCCGTTCTACACAGACAGGTGTCATGCTGTGTCTGCAGGGTAGCTAATGGTCATGTGGCATTGACAGTTGCTACATGTCTGCATAGCATGGGGGGACATCCAACCACAACCACAGTCCTACACAGCACCGTGGGTGGCACACATGACTCTCACGTGTAGGTTTGACAGGGGGCACAACCAACAGTTGTACACATCTGCCACTACTGTACTGGTATGCCGGGTACTCCATGTCAGTGTGTGGACCTACCTAAATTGCTGGTTGGAGGGATATCAGTGTATGTCAATTCCCAGCTTTAAATACCAGCACAGTGGTGTTGGACGTCCTAACTTACACAACCTACATCAAACTGCCTGGCCTGCTGTAGTCTGTGTGTGTCTTAGGGGGTTGGGGTCATTCATTGGGCATATCCATAGGCCATCGTATATCATTTGTCTGTATTAGTCCACATCTGTCCAGCTGCATGGAACGTGTGTGGACTGTACGGACACACATGATGGTCAGCCCATAATCTGCAGTGGGTTAGGACACCCTGTGTACTACAGGCTACCAATGTGTCCCCCGTATGTGCTACAGAGGTCATGGTGCCACTATGGATGTGTACTGTCTGCTGCCCTAACATTTGGCCACCACAGTCACTTGTATGCTCACATACATACCATAGCAATGGGTAAATACACATTCTAATACAACTGCCACATGTTAGATCAATAGACATACCCTGGGTGTGTTCTGGACTTGAGGACGGTGCTGGAGGGCTGCCTATGTCGGATGCACACAGTGCACCTCCTATACATGGCCGAGCACAGGTAGTGTCATGTTTGGCATCCATTGTACTGTGTGCGGGTCAGAGAGGGGAAATCCGTGGGTACCTACTGTGTCAGTGCATATGCCTTGTGTTGCCTCTTTGCCAAGGGCAGGTCATATTGTGCATGGGCTTTCGCCAACTGTGCCCTGCTCAGGTAGTTCCTTCACCAAGTCACACTGTGCCTGTACAGGCCTTGGCAGTGGTGTTGGGCTGTGTGGCCCTGCACCATGCTGTTCCTGCTGCAACTGTTACTGCAGGATAAGATTGTGTAGCATAGCAAATACCATAACAACTTGTATGCATGTAGCTTGTGAATACTGCAGAGTTCCAGCGGATGTGTCCAGATACCAGAACTGTGAACTGAGCATCCCAAACACATGCACAAGTATATGTCTTGCCTGTGCATCCGCCTCAGTATGGTGTGAGTGTTCAGGTGTGTGTGTGCATTGCTGATGGGTGCCATCAGCCATGACACCAGTGTTTGCCCAGCATCCCCCACTAGGAGACTGTAGGGGATGTTCATATTGGCATTGGTGTGCTACAGCTGTGTCAGAAGCCATATATTGGAATCATCATAGCTTCCAGGGCAGACAACACACACATTCATTCTCATGCCCTGGCCATCGCATATGGTCTAGCTGGTGGAGGGTATGCCCCTGCATTGACTGTAGGCCCTACCCCGCTCACCGGGTGGTGCTACAATGTGTATGTGTGTGCAAGCTATAGCATCCAGGACCCCAGGGTAGTCATCCATGTGGTTGAACAGATGCATATTGCTGGTCTACTAATCACGTGTGTTGAGGACATGTACGTGCTCACTAGCATGTGTTGACATGGTGTCTGTGAACTGGTGCAATACTCTGGATGCAGATGCCTGTGAGGTACTCATGATATCCCCAGTTGTGCTGTGTGAGGTACCTGTGGCTAGTACACCTAGGCCAACACATACCATGGTATCCACTGTGATGTGTTTCCCTCGGCCTGTTTGATGTGTCAGGTGTGGCAGGCACAGGCCAACAAGCTGCTGTAGGAGGTCTCTGTCCATCCCATAGTGCTCCACCATCCCCAGCCCATGTAGCCCCTGGTAAGTCACCCTGGGTCTATAAAGTCTTATGTCACCCCAGTAAGGGTTGTTCGGCAGCATACTCATCCTCACTGCCCCAGCCTCCTGCATATGTTGGTATATGTTGCCTGCTGCAGCCCGTCTCATTTGGTTGGACTGTGTCATGAAATGTCCACGCAGGTATACACCGGTGGTGTAGAGTGCGGATGAAACCTGTGTGTATGCTGCTTGCTCACATTTCTGTACTGTTCAGGTGTGGGCTGGCCATGTCATCTGCTGAATGTGCTGATCAACACCTGTTTGTGCAGCCTGTACACCCTGACTACCACACCACTGCTGTCATCCCTCCCAATGTCATCAGGCAGGTATAGACACACCCCTAGCTTAGGTGTGCTAAGGCAGGAGCACTCCTGAGGCACAGCTCTGAAATGTACTTACAGTATGCCTGACCCCCCCTCCCATGCTGTCAACTATATTCGAGACCTGCACCCAGCTGATTACACACATACACTCCAGGGACCAGCATCACACCCTGGTGATAAATGGGATACACTATTGTCAACCTCATCTGCATAGTATAGCCTTCTAATGAATAGTTATATGACCCATACCGAACCACCAAATTAATAACCACTGCTCAGTGTCACTCAGATCCGTACACAACTGGCAACAGGTGCCTTACTATCACCATATTCAATGTCCCATGGTCTTCCCAGCAACAAAATAACCGGTGTCTACACGACTACAACCCGTGACCCTGCACACTACAGATGATGTGCATTACCACCACGCCATGGCAGATATACATAGATCCCAGGTTATCACGTACAGATCATCCGGCACAAACATTCAATAGTGCTGATGTCCCCAGACATATATGTTCACATCTATGTCCACCTCTATATCTACATATATCATATATATTATTTGTATACATATATACATGGATATATATATATATATATATATATATATATATATATATATATATATATATATATATATATATATATATATGCATACACACATATACATGTATACACATATGTAGATATGGCATTTATATCACAACAGTGGACCACATGACAGCAATGCATTAGACAGAAATGAAAAGGAAACTACATGTTCCGCCTGCATCATGTAGTGTTGTTACAATCAAGGCAGTGTGTTTTTTTGCATCACACGGGTCAGACCATATCAAGGATAAGAGTAGGGCTTCTGACAGTTACTCACCAGACCTATTGGTGAATGTATGTGTTGAGAACCCAGTGTCTTGGCAGAATATGCGGGCTGTGGACACTATATAGGTCAGCAACAAAACACACTGAGCACATCCCGCAGCTAGCCACCCACAGATACCAACACATAGGGTATAACTGCCAAACACAAACACCTGCCATGCCTTGGAATCGAGCACCTACCTGTCTAGTCTACCACACTACAGCATTATGCAGCAACAGAACACGCTACCAAGTTCCAGCATCACCGTACTCCCACAGGCATACATCTAAGTGGATGACATCATCCGCAAAGGCAAAGATGCCGATAGGGAATGTATGGGGAGTGAGCCATCTAAAAGCATTACTCTCTCCCCAGGCAGCTGGAAACAGACACACACACACACACACACACACACACACACACACACACACACACTTGGCAGGGCTGGGAGTCGAACTTACACCTAACTACCTTATCACACTACAGCATTACGCAGTTACAGAATGCGCTACCAAGATTACTGGAACACAGCACTCCCAGAGGCATACTTCTAGGTGGATGACATCATCCGCAAAGGCAAAGACGCCGATAGGGAATGTATGGGGAGTGAGCCATCTAAAAGCATTACTCTGTCCCCAGGCAGCTGGAAACAGACACACACACACACACACACACACACACACACACACACACACACACACTTGGCAGGGCTGGGAGTCGAACATACACCTAACTACCTTATCACACTACAGCATTACGCAGTTACAGAATGCGCTACCAAGATTACTGGAACACAGCACTCCCAGAGGCATACTTCTAGGTGGATGACATCATCCACAAAGGCAAAGACGCTGATAGGGAATGTATAGAGAGTGAGCAGTCTAAAAGCATATTACTGTCCCAAGGTAGACGTAGACAAACACATGGCAGTGGTGTGAGCGGGACAACTGCCTATCTATGGAGCACTATTACAACACTACATAGATACGAGACGCGCCACAGAAAGTACACCCTTCAAGACAGTCAACCAGTGTGTTCAATGTAGGAATCCATCCTGACGTGGGGTATGGACATCTGTTGCCTGGATGACCACCATCGCTATACAGGATGTCAATGGCCATGCCCATACACCAAGGCACATCACCGACACAAGGTGTCACTGGGCATGCTCACACACTTAGTATCACACGTCCGTTTGGAATGTACTGTGTGTCCATCTATACAACAGCGTACTGGGCATGCTCACATACTTAGTAGTAGTGAAGGGCTGTCTTGTATGCACACGGATTCTAAACATGGAAGGGCACAGTTTGGAATGTACTCTGTGTCCATCTACACAACGGCATACTGGACATGCTTACACACTTAGTAATAGCAAAGGGCTGTCTTGCATGCACACGGATTCTAAACATGGAAGGGCACAGTATGGTGTTACTGTCCCCACGTACATGAAGGCCACTCACATGTACTGACCAGTACACACTCAAGAGCCATCACTGATGTCTCAGTTGCAGATCACAGAGGTAAATGCTGCATTCTACTATGTAGCCCCAGACATCACCATGTTCTTGGACCAGCAACACACATCCATACATTACCACAACACCATGTGACTCATGACCAGTGGACTGCACATAGGTCTACAGCAACTGTGCAGACTACACATGTACTGACAGGGTTCCATCATGTGTTATGCAATACAATGATACCACAGTTCATAACCAGGTCGGCTCTACACATAACAGGGGCCCTGGGTCTTACACAGCTGTAACAGATGACTGTCGCTGTACACCAAAGAACACACATGTTTGGATATGACATACATGTAATCGCAGTGGATACGTACATGGACCACACACACACACACACACACACACACACACACACACACACACACACACACACACACACACAACACATATGTTCATAGCATAGCTTTTGCTGTCCTCCATGCAGACAAATGGATACAGCAATCACACACATGCACATGGAAGGTAGGTCCATGGCTGTTGAATGCTAACAGTACATAAGGTAGCAATGTTGACTGATAACATTCCCTCTGTACTAGTTACCCATGACAACCATCATATCATACAACAGTCCATGTGTTATGTATGTCATCACACATGTCCAGCAATTGCAATGCATACAAACATGGCTGCATGCCAGGCATGTAGGACCAACACACATGTACATGTAGTGGTGTGCATGCAGCTACCATGCATGTGCAGTAGCTGATGTATGTAATTCATCTATGCCTAACTACAACATGCATTTGCAATGCAGCCCCATCATTGACACCTGTATATGGTGAAATACTGACAGTACGGTAGGATGTACATCAGGTATGGATTGATGTGTGTACATAAAGTGGTGATCCACCTTTGCAGATGGATGTTTGACGAAGACGGCTCACAGGTGTGTCACAAGCCATCCTACCATTACATGTGCAAACAGTACACTATGTTACTGTTACGTGACGGTGAAGACATACAACCTACACAGCCATCAGGGTGTTACTGACTGTAAGTCACTTTACACCTGTAACACTTACATCCTCCCGTGTGCATATAGCAGCACAATTGCCGAAGGTAGCATTGGTACACATAATGTGGCCAATACTGCTGCATGTCTGTCAGACATATCATCATATAGCAGGTGTATCATTCACAGTACTGCCATGTGTGTTTGCTTGTGTGACCATATATGCCACATATGGTGGGGAATACATCCCAATTGTTACACCCCCCCTTGTACACTGTTGTAGAGATTTGTACATACTGCAGTGTGGAAAGCATGATGTAGGCAGGGGTGGTGTGTGTATCACACACATGTCAGCTATCTGTATGTGAATGACATTTGTGGACTCCACAGTGTGTGTGTGTGTGTGTGTGTGTGTGTGTGTGTGTGTGTGTGTGTGTGTGTGTGTGTGTATGTATGTATGGCTGTCTGGTGCATGGAGTGAGGGCGTATGCTACCATACAGAACAGACAGGATCCCTAACCCCTCATGGTGATACAGTCTACTACCCTGTTGATGCCATCGGTCTCAGTCTTACTGGCTACCTGTACATGTTCATTCTCTGTGTCACGTTGTGTGGGTGCACAGTACTGTGAGGGTGATTACCACAAAGGCAGGGGTCCTCACCTCAACACTATCAAGTGTACGTTATAGTGTTGTTGACCCCATGAGTGTGGGCATGTTACTGTGTGTTTCTGTGTATATCTGTGTGTGTTTTCATCCTGTAATGTGACAGAGTATTACTGCTACACAGTGAGACCTCATGCTATCAAGTGACCTTTAACGTTATCATCGGCCATACCACTGTGTAAACCCCCTGCCCCATGTCAACATACCTGTGATGTGTCCTGGTATGGATGTCACGTCTCTAGCCACTGTAGCCTATTAAACAGCCCACATGCTTCTGGATCAGTAGATGTGTGGACATCTGTGGAATGGTAGCCTTTCTAACAGTGAGGTTGAGGCTACGTATAGCATGCTGGTATTGCAATACATGCCTGTGAGTACTCCACATTTACACATGTGAAACTGCAAACACTGCTACTTATTGGCACATGCAAGTAGACCTTAATGAGAGAAGCAGGGCATCATTACCAACATGCTGTTACTGTTCTTACCAAGACACATACTGTGAACATACAACAATGCACTCCAACTGCAAACACTGTAATGTAATGGCACATGCAATTGGACCTTAAGGAGGGAAGCAGGGCATAATTACCAACATGCTGTTACCATTGTTACCAAGACACATACTGTGAACATATAACAATGCATTATAAACCTTACTACATGGTATGTCTGGTGCGTGTCAACAGTACACAACTAATGTCGTATACACTTATCTCACTATTCTGTTCACCCTGTGCATCAGACCATATGAGCATGTCCCTGCACCAATGATGTAGATGACCGGGATGCGGCACAGGCATCATCATATGCACAGGGTGATAATGTTTGCCAGGGGCATAGGCTGCACCAGTGGATGACATCATGTGTGTGGGTAAGGTCCGGTGATCTGATTGGACATGTGTGGTCGATATGCATGTGGGTGTTGCGGTGCCCTACAGATGTTTCTGCTGTGTGCGTGTATGTGTGCACACAGTTCTGCCTTTTGTCAGGCCTACACAGGGGTATTATTGACAGCTCCAGATTGTACAGACCAGGATGTACAGCTCACTGTGTCCAGCCACGGCCACGTGACCTGTGCCTGCCAGGAGTTGCACGGGCACTACCAGACAGAGGTACAGATTGGCTATTGTCCAATGACACTTGTCCACTGGGAATGTCCAGGGCCATGGCCATGTGGCCTGCTGTGTCCTGGTGTGGACAGTGCAGCACCAGCTGCACTGCTACTGCTACCGGCACTATGGGAGCGGGCATGTGAGGTGGCTCGTTCACGTTGACCTGCACTAGGTGGTGTAGCTGGCCTACGTCCACTTGGCCTATGCCTCACTCCTACCAGATGTTCCAGCACAGACAGCTCACGCTCGCGGATTGCCATGCCACGGTCAAGGATTCCAACCATGTCATCCAATCGCCTGTCCAGAACATCAGCAAGCTGCTGTTGAGCATTTGCCAATGCCTGGATGTTGTCATTTAGAGTACAGATAGCAGCCCTCTGAAGCCTCTGCCCTTCACTGTTCTGCCGTTCAGCACGTGCCTGTGCCACCATTACAGTCTGGAACATGTGTCTGGTGACACCAGCTGCTGCACTCTGTCCTGCAGGTGCATGTTTGCCAGAGGTCCTCCTACGAGCAGCACTGGCCACATGCCTGTGTGGCACATCTGCAGTCATTACACTGATAACATGGTGTAGAGACACACTTTCTGTAGCCACCACACGTTCCTGTTCTGAGCTAACACATGCTGACTGTCCTTCCTCTATGGCCACTGGTGATGGGGCATGTGTTGGCATGAGAACTGTGTATGGGGAAGATGGGGACATAGTTGGGATGGCAACCATTGGCACAGATTCAGCCGCTGACAACCCTGCCTGTACCTCATGCATATGTTCATCATTGCTAGTATCTGTTGGGACACTAACATCAGATGGACCGCAGGAGGGTAACGCACCTACATCACCTGTGAATGCAAAGAAAGACTCTACATTACAATAGACACACAGACACACAGACACACAGGCACACAGACACACAGACACACCATGCATGTTATTTGACAGATGGCATTAAGCATGCATGTGATACAGCAGACAGCATTCAGCTCAGACATTAATAGTGGTAGTTAGCATACCTCCCTGGGTTGCACACAACAGCAAGCAGGTGTTATATCAGTAACCATGCAGTTGACACAATCATGGTAGTAAGCATGCATCCCTGTGATACACCATGTGGACCAGCACAGGTTAACAGTACACATGGCTGAAGTGACCTTGACATGTAATCGGCTGATGTGTGCATTCACATGCATACATGTCTGACACAGTGATGTCCTGACACATGTACAGCGTTGTAATGGGTATCACATTGCAGTGTTGTCTGTATGCCCTACAGATAGAATGCACTTTTAGCAAATGTGCATGAGCATTGAAGGGTAGTGTGAGGCGTCTACATTGCTATACAGTGTGAAGTACAGACACTGTGCCATTGCATGGCATCATGAGGCATCTATAGTGCTATACAGTGTGTAATACGCACACAGTGCATAGCCATAACTGTGTGCATACACATTACATAACTGTGGATTGTGACCCATGTCGCTGAGGTGTATACACACCAAACCATGCTGTGTCATGTGACAGGTCACTGGAAGACCTACAGATGACACCCCTGCACAACTACTGCAAAGTCTTAGCTGCCTGGAAGCCATGTCCACACATGGCAGACTTGTCAATACACCATATCCCACATGACATTAATGTACCACACACATGAGGTGCACAGCTGACAGTGATGTCCTACAGCAGCAAGGGAAATGTACGGTATCTGTGGCCTGATGTAGTGTTAATGACTGTGGAAGCTGCACAGGTGACTACTGTCATGCTATGACACAGTCATAATGTTCAACACATCTTATATGGTCGAATTAAGTGACATCTCCATTAGCTGTGCACAGGCGTTTAGGATGTCCAGTGTTCCACATCAACTATATAATCAGTCAACTAAGGCTATAGTTGGACCATGTGTGGACAATGTGCAACAGGGTGTATACACATCACAACTACTGTGTGGCTACATGTCTCTGGCCATCCCCCATGGCCATGCGTGAACATGTGTTGGCCAAATGTTTGTGATGGCCGTCTATCTCACATGTCTGTGTTGTTCCATATGACATACACCCATAGATGTCAGATATGTCACTGTCCACAGGGCTATGCAGACAACGGGTTGTATGTTTTGTATGTGGGGTATGTACTATGGGATAGTGAGACAATTTTGCAGCCGGAACACTACATGTCTGGGACATGTCAGTTGGCACATCACAATGTGTGCACCCATTGCAGGGGCATATTACACAATGGTGACTCCTGTGGGCTGCCCATATCCCAGCTCACTGTGTGGTACTGTTTGCGTACCACACATGTGTTGTTCCAATGTATAGTACATATGCCTACATTGAACACCTCCATCATTGTTTGCACAGCTGTCCACACTTCTAGCAATGACAGATACTATGGTTTCATGTCGGTGTTTCATTTAGTTTGTATATATTGCACATGGGTAGCCAGTGTGAATGATGACAGATGCGACCTGTATATCTTGACTGGACCATACATTATGTATACACGTGTTAACTGGCCACATGGCATATAGATATATGCATTAACATGCCTGATACTGATAGTAACTGAGAATCAGGCACTGAGACCCCAGTGAACAGACAGAGAATTCACGTGTGGTCCACAGGTAATCCACTGGATTTATTATGTATTTCCACGACCAAGTACAAAAATATAAAACCAAAAGACATAAAACTAAGTCAACATATAAAACTGGGTCAATGCCTGATACTGATAACTGTCTCACCTGCAATGGACTGATATCTGTGCGGCACGCCAGAGGTACCTGTATAGGGGTGACACAGCAGTTTGAACATTATCCATGACTGTATGACAGCCACAGGGTGCACTGTGCATGTTAACACATTCGCCTGTACAATAGCATATAGTATGCACATGTGTGCATACACAGGGTAGCATACTGTAGTATGCGGCATGTGTGTAAACATACCTTGCATATGATGTTACATTACATATTTTACAGTGACACATGCAACTAAATGGTATATAATAATCATATGTGCAGTAGTGACTTACCAGGCAACTCCAGGCTCATTGGTTGGGAGACACCCACCTCCACGATGGCAGCTAGTGTTTGTGGATGCTGTTCTGAAGGTATCCCCAGGCTGTCCAGTAGCTCCTCGGTGTGTGTGAGTGGGGGCTGGGTTGGTGGGCCACCACCTGTTCCACCTTGTTCCCTGGTGATTGCATTGGCACGATGTTTCACATTTCATATCAGGTCCATGCAGTGTCTGTGCACCTGCTGGTAGGTGAGGTTATGGCCACCCACATCATTAACCCTCCTGCGAAGGTCCTGCCACAGGTCGTCACTCTGCTGGGCAAGCTGTGGCACATGGCTGAACAACACCTCATAGTTCTCATGGAGGTACGGGATGAGGGCATCATCCTCCTGGCGGCTATATGCTGGCAGGCGTGAACGAGGCATTATCTGGAAGGCATAATGATGGAGACAGGTCACAGTATCACAGAGATGTACAGAGGTACAGCTGCACATACATTTGTATTAAATCTAGTACATCTGAACAGTTATCTTTGCAAATCGTCATGACACCGACATGACTGCCATGTTTGTGTCACACACATGTAACACCCGTTATGCATTGGATATCATCACCATATATGTGTGTCACCTCATTACATTGTTCATACTCCATGTGAACGCTGTCTTGATGTAGGCATGTCTGTTTGCCTGTACTGGTGTTCTTACCTATCAGCACATGCCTGGATGTGTCCACAGTAATGCTGTTGACCTTGATGCTGTGTATATGTCACATATCAACACATACACTGCCTTAATGGACATGAGCAGTGACAATGCACACATACACACGGAAACCTTTACATGCATGTGTTTTGCCATATACATCTACACGGCACTGTACAGCAGTTCAACATCCTGCCACGTATCGCCTGTGTTGCACATGTGATAGAAATGGGACAATGGCTAGCCAGACGTCATTCGCAGGGATGGTTATCAACTATGGCATGTACGGGCAAGGTTTACTAGCCGTATCTGACAGCCATTTTGCTACCGTGAGGTGCATCAGTGCGACATTACTGATCCAGACAGTTAATAATACATCTACCATGCGGTCACTGCACCATGTATGACAGAGATGACATGTGCAGCTTTGATGGACAGGGTTGCATGGTATGGCAGGAGTATGTAACATGTATGGCACAGGGATCTGTCCAGCATGTGCCGATCCTTGTAGTAGGACGGTGGCTGTCCATGAAATATGTATTTCAGATCAGGATATGTATGTGTAGCATGTCCAACATCACAGTGTAGCACATGTCTTTATGCAAGGTAGCCAGCATGCTGCATAGTGGAGGTGAGGATTGTGAAGGCTGGTATCGCCCATCCACGCATGGCCAATACCCCTTAAAGGTGATATGTGATCCGATATTGGTCATCCAAGTGCTGAGTATGCCTGTCCAATGATCTCCAAGCTCATGGATGGCACCCTGTCATGACATGGGTGCCTCGTATGACTACCTAATAGGCCTGAAGACGTCACCAACTCAGGGAGGTGAACTGCACAGCACCATCCCTTACACAGTGTCCATAATGTTGACCGCTGCCTAGGTGGTAGTTAGTGGGTACAGGGTTATTCACCTAGCAGTGACAATGCTATTATCAGCTGTCAGATTGTCCACATATGTCACACACCTCACCCACAAAGCCCATTCTGTATGTTGTCCACAACACTGAGACAGCTATTGCTCCTAGGTCATGGACATTCACATCCTTACATACACAGATGCCTCCCATTTGTCTGTGTGGTATGGGCTACACGAGGGGGGAGAACACAACATTAACCCTGTTTTACGGTAGCTGCCACTGGTGTGCTATTCACATGTCACTCAGACACCTTTTGTAGTGTTGCTTCTGTCAACAGGTCACTGGTAGAACACTCCTGTGACATACGAAGGTACATCTAGTATACTCAGTGTAGCTGGAACACGGTATGGGTGATGATGTTCTATGACCTGTCACAGGTATGCTATGCAGTGTGAAATCATCCATACTGTCATCTAATTCTGTACTGCTAACATCTACGTTGATAAAGGTTCATAGACTTGCAGACCATACTCAGCAGGGTAATAGTGCAGTGCCTCCAATTATGACTGTCGTCTCCACTTGTGGGTTGCAGTGGGTTGATAATATCCAACACCCTATCTGTATTGCATATTCATGCTCAGCACTTGTTCAGAACATGTGAGCACTTCATGAGCTACTAATTACTATAGCATCCATTCCAACTCATGTCTTACAAGTACACTGTCTGCCCTTACATTTCCAGCTTTCTTACAGTACAACATCTGTTGTACATACGTAACTCACATATCTTGTGAGACATGGTTGAATATACAGGCATGTCCGAGTGTCACGTACCAGTGCTATTGCCTGTCTATATGATGAATATGGCAAACATGTGGCAATAGAGCAATTGTCTCATGTACACAGTCAATGCTCACCTCCCAACATACGACACTATAGCCTGTGGGAGATGCACATTTGTAGCCATGCTGGGGGTAATGCCCTCACCAACCCAGACTGGACCTGACATTCATGTGGGGACGTTTAACATTTGCAACACACCCCACTCATCACATAGTCTCACTAGATCTCCACCACCACAGGCCACACATAGTATGAGTATGACATTTGCAGAACCTCTCCATACTCTGTGTAGGCACCAGAGGCAGCCCCCATTACCAAACACAACAACAATTACTTATAGTCCACAGACTCATGTATGCCCATCAACTACAGCCAATAGGGTGTTATAACATACCCAACACACCGGTCATAGGTGACTCTGTAGGCGGTCAAACTGATACACCAGGGATCACTGCAGTGGCTGTACTGTACAGAGGTGCAGGTAACACATGGCTCTGCTGTTCACAGACAGGACACTACCCTAGAGAGGTGCTGCCGGTGTAAACACTGTAGTTGGGCTTACACATAGACTTGTCAGACAGCATAGTACCTCACTATGTACCTGTGAAGCTATTACATGCCCTTTGTGCATGGTTAATTGAGTAGCTCTTCCATTTCGATTAGCTATCATGCTGTTACAGTGTCCCATGACTACAAGCCATATGTATCCTGTTATCGCGTATCATACATGCCAATAGACGATACCTTTTGTTTGCATAATATAACAGTTGTGCTGTGTAGAATATCTGACTTATCTACCTACAATACTGTACATTACACATATTTTACACATTATCCCATAATGCAAAGCATACTTGCACAGCAGGACCACCTTAGGCATGTTATTGTCGTTATATGCCCATACACATGCCTACTGTGACAGTATATCAACATATACTATCCCCTGCTATGGCACGTACTTGTTGGACATACCCTACCACTGATGGCGGGTGGTGTGGAATTGTTCTGTTTAAAGCCCTCATGTAACATCCCTTGTGGTGTATGTGATGTTTACCTTGTGGCCCACAGCAGGACACACAATTTCTACAAGGGTTGCTATGCTCAACAAGACATCACTACAGAATACCTTTTCCGACATTATGCAATGCGTACACTTTTAATTAATACAAAACAGGCTCTACATACACTAACATACTGAGTGTTCTACATACCTTGTTAGCATTCCGAATCTTCGTAAATATCTCTTTTACACCTTTACTGTTTAAACGGTTCTATGGTATGAGCATACGGTTTGAATGTATGGCAAGTCATCCTTATATATGTCGATACCTGTAACATGTGGTTTCCTGCCACCAATTGGTGTTCCTGAGTAAATTATTACATGCACATCAGCTGTGCAGCTACTCCATTCACAAATTATGGGGCAACAGTGGAGTATAATTTAATTCTCCACTTGGGCGTTGCCCTTTTGCCCTACCTTTGGGGAGATGGCCTGTATGTGTTTTGTTGTGAGGAATTGCAACTGATATTTGTAGAGACACGGATATTTTGAATTCATGTCCCCCATAGATTGTGTGTGACGGCTAGAGTATGTGGTTCTACATGTGAGAGTACCTGTCATCTCAACCGTCTGATAAGGGACTATTGCAAACAAATCCTGCAACATCGGCGTCTGTTCCATTATACAACAGCTACGATTTCACATGACGCCTTTACAAATGTGTCTCTCACAAGGTATGTTAACGCTTCTGCAGATGTAATTGAGTGAGTGGATGTTTGTGATGTTATTACAGTCTGTATTGCAATTGTTTCGGGTGTGGGGGAGATGTAGGTGGGTGTACATAGCATATACAGGTTTGTGGGGACTGCATTTATACATATTCCATATATGTGTGTGGGCTCCTTCCCTAATTGAAGACCTATCACTTAGTAGACTGAACTATGGTTGTTATGGGCTTATACATTGAGCCATTGTTAATTGGTTTCTATATAGTATGCAGGTGAGGTTGATACTTCCATACCTCCGGAAATACAGCGATATGTAAAGGAATGTTACTAAATGACAGCTGTCTCGTGTATTTCTGTCACAGATATTTTTACTCATTGCAGTTGTGTTGGTGACTGAGCCTCTTTGGCATGGGTTACCACCTTTTCAAATGGCCATAGTGGGACATTTGCAGGACACACATCGGTGTTTACAGGCCGACACATAACCACGGTCAGTACACAGGATAGAACATACTTTTATCCTGAATACATACTTATTCTTGTAGCACTTTAGCTACTTATCATGTTTTATGTAACGTTTACGTTTTGTAGACACAGGCATAACTGTTTAATGCAACTGTTACATAATATATGGGACATAATTATGTCCTACAATCTCAGACATTTGCCCTTTTTAATATTTTTTCTCAGGACACACCTGCCCAGGGAGGGGCTGTCCTTCTTAAAGTGGGACAGGTGGTACCGTATGCCTACAGCCAGCTATGACCACGCTTACCATACTGCTCTACCTTCGAGTTAGCACTAACAGACACACGATGCAAACACACACATTACAGTCCCACGGAAATGCACACGGCACCCTCAACACACATACACAGACTACAGCAATCACAAACACAGTTGAACACAGTACCTACGTGGACCGCAACACCGGCAGCGATAACTAAATGTCCCTTAATATCATGATAATATTACATGCGGTTCCAGTGTTCTGGTACTGTGTTCTTTCAGTCTTTAAGCCTCATGATTACGTGTGTTGGTATGTGACGCATTCCATAGTTGGCAGTATCCTATTTATTTCTACCTCCATGGTTGTGTACATGTCGTTGACCTATCTATATATTTGCAGATATAGGTGAATCCATATATATCAACATATATCTCTCTATCTCCCTTTCTATCTCTATTATGTATATATATATATATATATATATATATATATATATATATATATATATATATATATACATATATATATATATATGAGAGAGAGTGAGAGGGAGAATACACCTTTCATTGTGTACATGTCAGTGTATACTGTTTCCTGGACTCTGCACATTTGTGTTTGAACCTGTCACATTACACACCTGCCATTGGTACATCTTGGGTAGCTTAGTGTTAGGTGATTGTGTACATGATTGCGTGTTCTACTCCTGGCAGTGGTAGTTTTACCCTTCAGAGCAGGCACTATTAGTACAGGGGTGAATAATGCTAGTTTCACCTGTTCTGGACATCACTGACCGTGATCTGCACGATATTCAGAGAAGCTTAGCCCTCCGTATAGTCATGTTTAAATGACGCTTACCAGCACTGGGCAATGCATTTTCCCACTAACATGTGCTAAACCTGATCTGAAGACCTGCATCCACCATCCATTATTCGTGCCTTCAGGATTACATAACGTCCCTTGCAGGACATGGTACCGGGAACATGCACGACAGTCAATGCATTTACCACTTGGGCATCTGGGATTTTTACACGTATTATGGCGTTTTGTATGTCGACTGTACTACAGCTGTTACTCCATACTGCAATCAAATGGGTAACTCAGTTATTTTACATATGGATGAGACCTATTAATGGTATGTCCAAGTGATGTTTAATGGATGTGCCCCAGCATTGGGAATATATGTCACAGTGAGCCACACACTATAATGTGCTACACCTTCACACAACCATAGGTGGAGCATGCTGGGGTGACAGATACCTGTCATGGGTACACCCCATGCTTTGCCACTACATCCATGATTACATTGTATGGAGCCCCTCATTAACACACCAGGGAATCCATGCAGATTGTGTGGGGAACAGTGATTACACACATGGATCCCGCAATTGGCTCTACTCCACTGAGGGTCACGTGGTTACTCGATGTGGTGGCAACAGCAGACACTGTTTGCCTCAATTGATGAATGGCCTCTGACAATCGGGCGTGTACCTACCGATGTACCTAGAAACCTATACATACAGTACCAACATATGCTGATAGGTGCATGTACTGTTCAGGTGTTGGCATTCCTTGTTCCAATAGCTGTTGTGTGTGCAATGTTTGAGGGCTGCCTATGTAGGATTCACACAGTAGGCCACCTAAACATTACAATTTACAGGTGGACGTGTGTGTGTGCCATCCATTTTACTGTGTGTGCAGGTGGAGAGGTGTGTCAGTCCGTAGGGGCCTACACTGTCAGAGTATGTGCTATACGTTCCCTCTTTGCCAAGGCGTAGGAATATTGGGTACGCCACCGTCTGCCTACTAGGGCTGGCACAGGGTGTTCATGGTCTGAATCCCTCTGTGCCTGTGATAGCCTTGGCAATTGAGGTGGGCTGTGAGGGCCTTCACCATTATGTCCCTGCTGCAGCTGTTTCCGCAGGATCATATTATGTAGCATGGCACATACTATGAAGATGTGGGCACACGTGCCTGGAGAGTACTGCAAGGCTCCACCAGATATGTCCAAGCAATGGAACCATGATTTCAGCATCCCGAACACACGCTCTATGATGACTCTGGTTTGTGTGTGTGCCTCATTATGGCGTTCTTGCATGGGTGTGTGTGTATTTCTGATGGGAGTCATCATCCACAGCTCCAGTGCATAGCCAGCATTCCCCACAAGGTGGCCATGTGGGATGTCCCCCCTGACAAATACCTGATACAGCTGTGAGGCATGCCAGATATGGGAGTCATGGTAGCTTCCAGGGCTGCCAGCACACACATCCATGATAATGCCCTGGGCATTGCACATGACCTGCCAGTTGATGGAGTGGTATCCCTTGAGGTTTATGTAGTGCCTACCATGCTCACCGGGTGGTGACTTGATATGTATGTGCGTGCAGTCTATCGCACCCAGTACCTCTGGGTAGTGTGCCACATGGTGGAAGAGATGCATATTGCTGGCCAACTCCTCCTGAGTTCGGGGGAAGTATATATGCTCATTGGCATGTGGTAACATGGCATCCAGGAACTGGTGTAGTACCCTGGATGCTGATGCCTGTGAGATCCCCATTATATCTCCAGTTGGCCTTTGAAAGGTACCTGTGGCTAGTATTTGGAAGCTTACACATGCCTTTGTGTGCACTGGGATGGGTTCCCCTCTGTTGTTTCTGGATCTCAGGCATGGCAGGCACAGCTCAACTATTTGCTGTAAGATGCCCCTGTCCACCCTGTAACGCTCTACTGTCTCCAGATCATGTAGCCCCTGGTAGGTTACCCTTGGTCTGAACACTCTTCTCCTCCTCCAGGGCCTGCAGTGGCTGTCATCATCATCCTCCACAACACCTTCAGTCACTAACACATGGTGATGATTCACAGCTATGGCAGCTCCCAACATGTACATTGTAAAAGTTCCCCATATGTTTACACCTATGGTGCAGTGTTTGGGAATACACAGGTGTGTGTGAGGTGCTTTCACACTTTATACTATTGTGCTGTGAACACTGATGATATCATAGGGTGTGTATGTACGATCGTAGCTACAGGGTATCTTATGTGTTTTACGGCAGGAACTACTATTGTGGTGCCTTTGGTGTTGAATTACATTTGGCTGCCGTGGATTACCTCTTGCCCTTCCCTTTACATTTCTTAATGTTTCACCTCCCATTTTCTCGCATGCATCCAGCAGCCTGCTTTCATTTGTACTTTCCTAAACTTGGCTTATCTTGCGTAATGTGTTCTATGGCTGGTCTACTGCAGGTTTGCTTTGCTCTGCTATGACAGTTCTCTTTTCTTTGCAATCCGACACCTCCCCTATCCTGTTTTGCAGGTTTCTGCGAGCAGACTTGTCAGCTGCCATCGATTGCCCGCTGTGAGTTAATAGGTGTTAATTGCTCAGTTGTACTCCAATTACTCTACTGCGGCATTTCCTTATTTTCTTCCCCTGACCTTCCTGTTTGAGCTATGGTGCACGGCGCGAGCGTCCGCTTACTGGATTTCGGGCACGTTTTCATCCCCATACACATGCGCTTTCGGGCACCATATGTGCTCTCAGCTAAACGATGCTATACTTACCTCCCCACCCCTGTCCTGCAGCTTTGCTTAGCAATGGCCAGGCCGGATTTGCATTGCTCCAATGTGCTTACAGCTGCATTGACACACCCTACTGCTGATGTCATATATACCTCTAAACCACTCCTCGGTGTTGTAGTGCTGCACCGTATGGTACATCCTTAGTCCGGCGGGATGTTTGCGATTCACTATTACCTGCCTCATTTGCATGGCATTGACTACTAATTCCTAGTTACCACGCCGAACACTGTCACAGACCCTTAGCAACCCTTGCAGCTTCGTTGTGGTGTACCATGCATACCATTGATTATTATGGTGAAATCATGATTTGTATTACATTGCGATTTTATGACATGTGTATATATTTTCTTTGTGTTCCTGTTTGCGCACACATGCCCTGTGGTTGTACTTTGTGTTACTGTGGACATGACTTTAAATGTTGTTTGTTAGGTGTTGTGCATCTTTTCTTATGCCATTGGCTGTATATTTAGCCATTGGCATATGTTAACTTTATAATACATGAGTCTGGTCTGCTTTCATAGCTCCGATGTTCTGTTTGGAAAAATGTAAACTGTGTTTTTTGGTTTACATTTCTGTGGGCTTACGCTATGCCTGCACCACTTCATGAATCGCTGTGTATCTTCATTTGCATGGTGCGGCACTGAGAATGGGGTGATTAGCATACCTAAGCCGAGGGCTGCGCAGATCTGGCATATGACGGTAGTGCACGTGGAATTGGATCGTACCTAAATCGCTCGGTGGCCATATTTGGTGTTATACCACCTACGCTACGCCTGTGCCTGGCACAAGCTTCATGAATCCCGGGGCCTAAGCTTGGTAAAATGACTTCTTCAGCTTGCTGGAGATGTAGTAAAGATGTAAATGCTGACTGCATGCACATGTTTATAGACTGTGAAAAATTAAGTGTATATTGGGAAGAGATAAGTAAGTTTTAAGGGGTTATGTCTGATAATGTTTTTTAACTGGGTCTATATCATATGTTCGAAAGATAAAAAGAGCGAACGCTGTTTTATTGACCACTAAAAGCTGAAACCACTAAATATCAAAGACACGGAACAGAGATACTTTTCCCAGGAAAAAAATCACTGGGTCATTTTCGGGACTTTGCCATTTGCTCCACTGTAGTGCAATCTCAGAGTTGGTATATTTAAGTGGGGGGTGTAGCCCCCACTTCAGTTTGAGTTTGGATTTTTTTTTTTTTTTTTTTTTGTGGAGCAGTGATTTTTTTTTCCCTGGGAAAAACAATAGCTGTTCTGTGTCTACGCTATTTAGTGGTTTCGGCTTTCAGTGGTTGATAAAAGAGCACTCACTCTTTTTGTCTTTCAAACATATGATATATACCCTCTTTTACTATAATGAATGTTCCACTTCTTGTATTTATAAAAGCCAAAGAGTAGAAAAGATTTTATGCTCTCTTGGCAGTTGTTAGAAAAGTTAAAATAAAAAAATATGAAATTTAACTCAATTCCTATGTTTAAAGAATTTTTAAATTTAGCAGCAGTACTATGTAAAACTGAAAAAGAAGTGATCAGAATAGGATCAATAAATCACACCAAGACTTTTAGTTCTTGGAATAACCTTAAAAGTTTAGTACTGAAATACCAAGACTCTAATGTGTTAATTGTATAAGAATACCTTGATGATTCATTGTATTCCTATCACTGCATAACAATATCTGATCTTCAGTTTCTTCCTTTCTGTATATATATTACAAATATTTTAAATTAATAAAAAAATTCTTAAAAAAAGAAGAGACACAGTCAAGTGAAGTGGTCACTGTAACGCAGTGACAGACCAGAGCAGGAGATCAACAAGTGCCAATTAATAGTATGAGTGCTGCTCCATCTGGGAAAGTTATAGTCAGTGGTCACTTATGCAGACACATTACTTAGCTGTCACTCAACTTGTGCAGGGACTGAGTAAGCTACTGATTATTTAACCACTTAGTCCACATCCATAGGCATGGGAGCTTGATATGTTGTGATACTTCTGTCCACAGGCTACCATCCATAACTGTCTGCAGCTGCTCTGCATCTCTCTCTCTCTCTCTCTCTATATATATATATATATATATATATATATATATATATATATATTGAGCAAAACCAAAAAATAAGTGGTTAAGGTAAACTGTGCTTCCAAAATCCTGTCAAATAGCATAAAAATACTGGAAACAACAGACCAAGGCTATGAAGTAAAAGAATGCAAAAATTTATTTCCACAGTAAGCAAACGGTGAGCACTTTCGTGGACCAAGCCACTTCATCAGACGGATGAAGTGGCTTGGTCCACGAAAGTGCTCACCGTTTGTTTATTGTGGAAATACATTTTTGTATTCTTTTACTTTGCAGTCTTGGTCTGTTGCTTCCAGTGTTTTTATGCTATATATATATATATATATATATATATATATAAATATATATATATATATATATATATATAGATATATATACACACACTTAACCGACAACCCGATCACTGAGACAAGATTGCCGACACAACATATCCCCGACAATGTTGAGTAGTGGGAAATGGGATGTATTCCCATTTCTGCAATGTGGTGCAATCTCGGAGTTGGTATATTTATGTAGGTGGGGTGTGAGGGGCGTAGAAAAGCTTGCCCCCCTGCTATACACATGTTTATTTTTTTTTTAACTGTATTGCGGACACGGGAATACAGTCCATTTCGTAATACATATACTTACCATTGTTGGGGATGTGTTGTGTCGGCGATCTCTTCTCTGTGATCCAGTTGTTGGTTATGTGTGTTTTTGTGGATCTGACATGGATCTAGATGCAGCACCATTTCACACTGAGCTAAGGAAGGCCACTGAGCAAACTCTGATCTATAATATATAATATTAAGTATGCTGTTTTGTTTGCCTATTTTTTCAAGTTATTTATAGCACTTTGTTTACTGCATACTTTTCTAGCTAGTTTCACTGTGTGTGAGGTATTAACTGGAAATTGTCCATTTTTATTAAGCATCTGTTTGGGTTGTTTGATTCTGATAACTTGTTAGCAGTTAAAAGCTTTCTCTAGAGGCTCCTTTATCTGTTTAAAACTTTCATTTAAAGGCTCACTGCCGCTTTTCTGCTGTGAGAAATATTTCTGCAGTTTCTTTCCACCTAAGTAGTGTGGATATTTGTAACATTGTCCATATTCAGGCTTGTGTTTGGGCCTAGTTTTTGCGGAGGTTGTGTGTCTGAGCATATGTTCAAGGACTTCTTGGTTTAGCCAAAGCCATTAGGCATTTCAGTGAGAGAGGATTGTTTAAGGTCATTGGCTGACTGGGGTCACCTGGACTACAGCTTAGAGTAAGCACCTCATTGGTTCTTTTGAGCTTTTTTTTAAAGTTGTCTCAGGTGTCAACTTTCTGTTACCTAAGAAGTTAAGTTTGTGAGTGTTTCTGCCATTTCACACTGAGCTAATTGAAGGAAGGGCACTGAGCAAACTCGGATCTATAATATATAACATTAAGAAGCCGTTTTTTTGCTTATTTTTTCAAGTTATTTATAACACTTTGTCTACTGCATACTTCTCTAGCTAGTTTCACTGTGTGTGAGGTATTAACTGGAAATTGTCCACTTTTATTATTCATCTGTTTGGGTTGTTTGATTCTGAGAACTTCTTTGCAGTTAAAAGCTTTCTCCAGAGGCTCCTTTATCTGTTTAAAACTCCCATTTAAAGGCTCACTGCCACTTTTCTGCTGTTAGAAACATTTCTGCAGTTTGTTTTCCACCCTCCCTCCCTATTTTTATGCTGTTCTTATAGTTGATGGCTTTGCAGTTGCCCGCCCCTACTGTAAATTTGATCTGGGACACTCCTCCCAGTCTAGTGTTATTACCTCATTCTGCCTAATACAGGGAGAACATTTGAGAAGACCAATCCACTTAGTTTCTGCTCCTCCTTTCTCTCTTTCCACTTAAAAAAAAATAAAAAATGACTAAGCTTGTTTCCTGCCTTTCCTGTGGGTAGTCTAGTCTGGATACAGATTTGCTGTGTCCAGGACTGTTTGTGGGTGTCTGAGTCCCCAAGCCTTTCTGTGTTGGAGGGAAGCCTTCTAGCTTAATTTTGTTTCTTAGAACTAGCCAGTTTTTTAGTTTCAGCACTCGTCTGTTTTTTTGAGCTCAGCACTTTTTCAGAACTTGTTGTAAGCACTAAATAAGCTACAAATTGCTACAGCATTCAACTTCCCTCACTTGTCTAGAGGAAAACAGTTTGTAGTACTTAACAAATAAGCACCTATCCAGGCATGTCTAAGGGTCAGCTCCCAGTGTTTTATCCTGTCTACCTGATGAATCTGGGCATCTTGGGGCAATGCAGAAATTGCCTCATGTACATAGACAACCCTCTCCTCCTACCACCCAACACTACAACCTGTGAGAGATGCACTTATATAGACAAACTGGAAGCAAAGCTCTCTTCACCCAAGACTGGACTAGACAGTCAAGAGGAGAAGGTAAACACTTGCACCACACCACACTCATCACATAGTCCCTCAAAACCTACACCACCAAAACACACACATAGAAACACAAAACACACACCTACATTCGCGGAGGCTGTCTGAAAAAAAATTGCCCAAACAACAGGGACCTCCAAAGCAGAATCACAAGCAACCTCCACCTCCCAAGACAAACCAAATGACATATAGCCCACAAACTCAGTGTGCCACTCAACCACAGCCCATAAGGCATAACAACGTACCCAACACTGTAGTCATAGGTGACTCTATAGTCAGGCACACTGATGTTCCACTCACCAGGCTAAACAAGGAAAAAGTTACTGTCAGCTGCCTGATGGATGCCAGGAACTGCCACATAATGCATGCACTCAGGTCACTCCACACCAAGTACAAATATGACTCTGTCATTGTCCATGTTGGTGTGAATGACCTGAGAAGTACCTCCCTTGACTACATGAAAAGGGACATGGAGGAGCCGTCCGTTCTTGTAGCACAGGCAGGAATGACCCTAGCCCTGAGTAGCACCCTGCCATCACCCAGAATGATACCACAGTACAAGGACAAAACGATTGATTTCAACAAGTGGCTAAGCTTCTGGTGTCATTCCAAGGGGATCCAGTATGTGTCTGCCTGAGATGACATGATCGACAAACCATGATGCTTTGCCAGAGATGGCCTGCACCTGTCACCCCTGGGATTCTGGATACTGGATAAGGCTCTAGCCACCCCATAGTGTGTTTTTAGGCAAGGTTCAAATGACAAATTCAGTACAGTAACAGGTACAAGCAAGCAGAATCTGAGAGTATTGCTACTTAGTGCTAGAAGCTAAACCTCAAAATGCACAACTTCAGGCACTCCTTAAAATGGAGAACATCGACATCTGGACAGTGACAGAGACCTGGTTCAAGGCTCCAAAGAGTACCCCTGCATTACCAGGCTATAATTCATACCACACCTTTCGGCCACTTAACCTGGACCGAAACACTAAAGGCGGAGGCGAGTCCATATTCATTAAGGATATATGCTCAGCATAATGCATCCGAGATTATCCAAGTGCAACTAACTCTGGGCAAGACCGCAATCCAAATTGTAGCTTGCTACAGATGCCCCACCATACCCCATGTTTCTCACTCCTCATTTCTTGATACATTGGAAAATATTAGGGTACAACCTAACACCCTAATAATGGGTGATTTCAACTACCCCACCATTAACTGGGAAAACTACTCATGTACCAACTCTTGTGCACAACGTTTTCTGGAATTCATAAATTGCAATGCCTTGGATCAACTGATCCACACCCTCACCAGGGGCAGCAGACCTGGTTATTACCAACATGGGTGACCGGTGCTCCACACCAGAGGTCAATTCCTCGTTGGTCAGATCCGATCACAAGCTAATCACCCTAGACATCCACATCCCTCCACCAACCCCCATTAGGGAAACCACTGTAAAAAAATTCTCCAAAGCCAACTTCACGCTTCTTAAGACAGAAGTGGCAAACTTCACGACACCCATGCTGATGGACAATAGAAGTATGACTGATGAATCCTACACAAATGCACTTTATAAGCACATACACGAGTGCATGGATTGTGCAATCCAGAACAGAACCAAGATGCTATCCTCCAAAAATAGGAAGCCAATCTGGTGGTCCCCTGCCATAAACAAACTCTACAACAGAAGAAAGCAACTGTTGCAAAAAAGAGTAGAATCCCATGATTGGAGGAACTCCCTGGTCAGCCTCAGTAAGAAGCTGAGATCCCTCATAAAATCTTCCAAAGCTAGTTATGAAAACAAAATCGCCACTAACTCTAAAGACAACCACAAAGCATTCTATAACTATGTCAAGAATCTCAATGGAAACACTCAGATCTGCTCTGAGTTACAGCCCAATGGCACTAAATATACAGAAACAACTGATATTGCCAACATCCTAGCAGATAGGTGCAGTGCTAACTTTACTCCCCTCTCATCCCTTAAAGGGCCCATCTCTATACCGGAAGAATGGAAAGTTCATGTAAACACGGCTGCACAGTTAAAAAACACACTCTCCAAAGCCAAGAACACAGCATCCATGGGACCTGACAACATCCCAGGCTGCATTCTACATGAACTACAGAATGAACCTAAGTACCATGTTCAGTCATAGCCTCACCTCTGGCTATGTGCCCACTGAATGCTGCACAGTGATGGTTATCCCACTCCACAAAGGGGGAGCCACCATGAACCATAGAAACTGCCACCCCATTAGCCTGATGAGCCTAGTCTGCAAGGCTATGGAACGTATCATCATGGAACTTATAAACAAAGATATTGGTAATCTTCAAACTCAGGAACCCATCCAGTTTGGGTTTTAAAAGGCATACCATGTCTAATAAACCTGATAGACTTCTTTGAAGCGGTCACCAAATCTGTAGATGAGGATAAGGTGGTTCACACAGCCTATCTAGATCTTGCCAAGGCTTTCAACACCATCCCCCACTCTGGAATTATTGATAAACTCACTAAACTAGGTATAAATCCCTATGTCACAAGATGGATTGCCAAATGGCTCACTGACAGAACCCACACTGTGAAAGTAGCAAACTCCAAATCCAGCTTCAGACCAGTGACAAGTGGAGTACCACAGGGTTCAGTCCTGGGTCCTCTCCTGTTTGGTTTCTACTTCTCTGAAGTACAGGCTAACACAGGAGGTCTCTGGCTAACAAAGTTCACAGATGACTGCAAAGTAGGAGCCATAATCAAAACTCCAAAAGATGTGGACATCCTACAAAAAGGCCTCACTGAAACAGATGCCTGGTGTCAAAGCCATGGCCTCAAGCTCAATGCCAAAAATTGCATTGTCATCCCTTTTGGTAAAAACTCTGTATCCATGAACTACCACATAGGCGGTAGTCTACTTAACAACGAAAGTGTGATAAAAGACCTTGGGACACAGGTGGACAGTAGTCTCTCCTTTGATAATCACATCCCCACAGTAGTCAGGAAATCCTTTGATGTGGCACACCTCATCACAAAAGGTTTCTCATCCAAGAAAAAAGAGGTCATTGTTCCCCTCTACTCATCACTCATTAGACCCATTATAGAGTACAATGCCCCTTTTGGTATGTACCTCAGAAGACATCTACAACAACTGGAAAGGCCGCAGAAATACCTCACAAGGAGGATTACTGGCCTCAAACAGATGCCCTATGCAGACCGTCTCAAAAAACTGCAGCTTTACTCCGTCATATCACCTACTCAGAGGCGATCTCTGCCTAACACACAAAGCTATGTCAAACCCAGAGCTTTTTGACATGCTCCACTTAAAGAAATCCCAATCCCTCTGAGGTACACGCTCTAGGGACCTAAACCTTGTCACCACAATAAACAGAACATGATGGAGGGATAGATTCCTGTCCCAGAGACTTCCCATACTCTGAAGCAAACTACCTATCTATATCAAACAAGGCTCCTCATTAGCACTCTTCAAGAAAAATCTTGATGATTGGATGGGAGATATGAAATTCACCCTGGGGATCACTTCTGTGGTTCTGCTCAACAGTGGCACAGGGAAATAATTTTCTTGGGTCGTGAAAGCCAGGATACCTTTTGGCTAGGTTTATATAGGCCCTAGGGTCAATAGCCTTGTACCTACCTATGAACCTATGAACCTATGAACCTATCTATATATATATATATATATATATATATATATATATATATATATATATATATATATTATATACATACACACACACACACACACACATACACACACACACACACACACACACACACATGCACACACACTTGTATATGTGTCAAATCTGAAGTCACTCTTCTTCTCCTTCTTCTTCTCTTTTAGCTGTTCCCATTAGGGGTTGCCACAGCAGATCATCTGTTTCCATTTCTATCTGTCCTCTGCATCTTACTCTGTCACACCAACCACCTCTCTCACTATATCCATAATCCTTACCTTAGGCCTTCCTCTTTTCCTCTTACCTGGCAGCTCCATCCTTAGCATCCTTTTCCCAGTATACCCAGCATCCCTCCTCAGCACATGTCCAAACCAACACAATCTCACCTCTCTTTGTCTCCAAACCATCCAACCTGAGCTGACCCCACACTGACATGGATAAATGGAAAATCCTTTATGTATCAGTTATGAAGTTTGGGAGCAGACAAAGTTGTCATGGGACATCTTCAGTGTGGTGTGGGTGAGATAAATGTTAGGACATAGGGAGATAGGCAAGATGGGTTAAGTGTGTGGGTAGGGAGCAGTTAGGAAAGGATTAAGCAAATGGGTAGGTGAGGGAGGAAGTGAGATAGGCTTAAGGGTGGGTCTTAGGGGTTTTGAGGAGGGATTTCTTGTTGGAAGGCACATTTGGTGTGATCTTGTTGCCCGCCCAGCATGTCCCGTTTTTGGTGGTGGTTGGTGGGGCAGAGAAGAGGGGCAAGCTTGCCCCTCTTCTGTTTCCCCTCAGGAGGATAATTGGAATTGGAGGTGATGGAAAATTTGATGGTGGAAGATTTGGATTGGAAAGATTGGAATGGTGATATGCTAAGGTGAGCTGGGACACTGCCTTGTTATTACAATGATAAGTGAGCAAGTGGGAGATGCTGCTTATCTAATTGTTAGTGGGCACACTGCCCTTATGTTATTTATGTTCATTTGTGCAATGAGTTTGTATTGGATTATTTCAATAAAGTTTTCATGTTTCTATTTTATTGTTCATTACAATAAAGGTCGTCAAAAGTCTGTGGGTGTCTGTGTAATTTTTAGTTGGACCGTGACAAATTTGTTTTTCAGCTAAATAGCTCATCAGTTACACACTAGTGATAGCAGATACAAGTGTCAATTACTAGTGTTAATAGTGTTTGAAAGTTAATGTATGTCACATTATTTTAGAATTTTACACATTTTATGACTTTTTAGTATTTTAAACATATGTGTATATTTTCTTATATTAGGATTAATATATTCTTGAAAGCATGTTTGTATAAAATTATTTGCATTTAGAAATATATTACTAAACACTGGATTTTTTTAATTTTAAAACAATTTTAATTAGTTAATAGTTCTATTACTTATTTAAGAGGTCATGTGATGGGGTTGCATATATAAAAGTTGAGTAGAAACTTTTTTATTTGTTCTGATGAAGTCCTAGATTAGAGGGGATGAAAGTGGTTAATTTTGGATTATTTTGTTGTTTTATTAAAGTTATGTTTTTGCCATTTTGGTACTGTTGCTGATTCACAGGTGATTCCACTATGTGGATGTTAGTTTTTCTATATTTTTTTGGTTGCCACATGGAGATCGCAGTTTTTGGATTACTAGTGTTTTGCAAACAAGCCTGGTTTCTATGTATACCTCTAAACATTCTCTACACACACATGCACGTGTGTGTGCGCGCACACACGCACACACACACACACACACACACACACACACACACACACACACACACACACACACACACACACACACACACACACACACACACACATGCACGTGCATATGCAGACACACATACATACACATTCAAGCATAGAAGCACATGCACATTTTATATGTCTTATATACAGGTTACATTCCTTTGGTCAAAATAGTATTTTTTTCAGCGATGAAAAAAGCTGATCACACATACAGGCTTTATTCCGTGCAAGATTGCAGTAGAGTGTTTGTTGGGTAGTATGCCTTTTTCCTGCTTTACAGCAATCTCATAGCTGGTATATATAATTAGCAGGGGGTGTGGTCGTGATTGAAAAAAAAAGGTACTTATGTATTATCACAACCACATTCTAAACAGGACAAACGGCTCATTTCCAAGCAGTTTAGTTTTCTCTTTCTTTAATGATATTTTAGTGTTGAAACGACATTTTATTTGAAGGATGCTTCACGCTTCTTTCAGTTTTGCTGTCTTCATAGTGTTACCTTTAAGTGCACACACATTACTAAAGTGGAAATAGACAGAAATTTATGTTTCAGTTTCTACTGCTTAATGTACAGGTACAAATGCTGCTTGCGCATCCACAATAAACACTATAAATACAGCAAAACTTAAGGAAGCATAAAGCATCTTTCAAATAAAACATTGTTTCAACAGTAAAACATCATTAGGGAAAGAGAAAACTAAATGGTATGGTTTTACTTTAGCTAAGGTCGGGTCTGTCTGATGTCATTCTTAACATCACAGGGGGAAGCACAGACCTGTAACACCGCAATTACTTTGACAGAAGAAACATTATCTGATAGGCCTGAAATGTCACTGTCATACCTCTCAACTGTCTAGATTTTTGCAGAATGCCCAGATTTATTCTTGATAATTTTGGTCCATTCCTCTTAAAAGTTGTGTTTTTCTGGCAAATCTCTATGGAATGATGTTGCTAAATAATGGCATACATTTGTGTTTCAGACTTTATTTCTTCCAGAAAATGCATAATAACATAAGTACTGTTATTCTAGTAACCTGCTAAGAGTAATATTTAAAACCTGTCCCTATTTTGGCCCCTTTGTTTACTATATATCTCGGCAGGAGGATGACTTGGAATTGAACTGTTTTTTCCTGTTCGGAATGTGGTTGCTATAATAAGTACCAAAAAAAAAAAAAGTTTAAGAGCTTTTTTTTCTTTTCATTAGTTTTGTTCTGGGGATGCACAAGCCAGAGCATTTCTTTGTGCTGGTCCCAAACCCGGATAAATGGGGAGGGTTGAATCAGGATGGGCATCCGGCATAAAATTTTGCCAAATCATACATGCAGACAACAGTACAGAAATACATACCTGATCGGACGAGGCCCGGGTTAACAACGACCGCCACCAGTACTGTTGGCCAACACGGTGCTGGCGGAAATTGGGCTACTGTTGGCCAAAGAAGGAGAAGAGGGGGAATGCATGCATGAAGGCAGGTAAAGGCTAGGACTGTGATAGTGAGGGTTGGAACTTTGAATGTTGGTGGTATGACTGGTATAGGGAGAGAGCTAGCTGATATGATGAACCGAAAGAAGGTTGGTATATTGTGTGTGCAAGAGACCAGATGGAAGGGGAGCAAGGCTAGGTGTATCAGAGGCAGTTTCAAATTGTTTTATCATGGTGTGGATGGGATGAGAAATGGCGTAAGCATTATCCTGAAGGAACAGTATGCTAAGAGTGTTTTGGAGGGGAAAAGAGCGTTGGATAGAGTGATGTTTATGAAGCTGGAAATTGATGGTGTAATGATGAATGTTGTTAGTGTATATGCTCCTCAAGTTGGGTGTACGATGGATGAGAAAGAAAAATTTTCGAGTGAGTTGGATGAAGTGGTGATGACTGTACCCAAGGGTGAGAGACTTGTGATTGGAGCAGAGTTCAATGGGCATGTTGGTGAAGGGAACAGAGGGGATGAGGAAGTGATGGGTAGGTATGGTGTTAAGCAAAGGAATGCAAAAGGTCAGATGGTAGTGGATTTTGCGAAAAGGATGGACATGGCTGTGATGAATACGTATTTTAACAAGAGGGAGGAGCATAGGGTGACATACAAGAGAGGAGGAAGATGCACACAGGTGGATTATATCTTATGTAGAAGGGCCAGTCTGAAGGAGATTGGAGACTGTAAAGTGGTGGCAGGGAAAAGGGTAGTTAGGCAGCATAGGATGGTGGTTTGTAGGATGTCATTGGTGATCAAGAAGAGGAGGATGAGTGTGAGGGCAGCACCAAGGATCAAATGGTGGAAATTGAAAAAGGGTGATGTTCAGGGAAGAGTTAAGACAGACAGTGGGTGGCAGTGAAGAGTTACCGAATAGCTGGGTAACTACAGCAGAGCTAGTAAGAGAGATGGCTAGAAAGGTGCTTGGTGTGACATTTGGAAAGAGGAAGGCGGACAAGGAGACCTGGTGGTGGAATGAAGAAGTACAGAAGAGTATACAGAGAAAGAGGTTGGCGAAGAAGAAGTGGGATTGTCAAAGAAATGAAGAAAATAGACAGGAGTATAAGGAGATGAGGTGCATGGCAAAGAGAGAGGTGGTGAAGGCTAAGGATAAGGCGTATGAAGAGTTGTATAAAAGGTTGGACACTAAGGAGGGAGAAAAGGACCTGTACCAACTGGCTAGACAGAGGGACCGAGCTAGTAAAGATGTGCAGCAGGTAAGGGTGATAAAGGATAATGAGGGAAATGTACTCACAAGCGAGAAGAGTGTGTTGAGCAGATGGAAAGAGTACTTTGAGGGGTTGATGAATGAAGAGAATGAGAGGGAGTGAAGGTTGGATGATGTGCGGATAGTGAATCATGAAGTGCAGTGGATTAGCAAGGAGTGAGTAAGGATAGCTATGAAGAGGATGAAGAACAGAAAGGCCATTGGTCCAGATGACATACCTGTGGAAGCATGGAGGTGTTTAGGTGAAATAGCAGTGGAGTTTTTAACTAGATTATTTAATGAAATCTTGGAAAGTGAGAGGATGCCTGAGGAATGGAGAAAAAGTATTTTGGTACCGATTTTCAAGAATAAGGGTGATGTGCAGAGCTGTAGTAACTACAGAGGGATTAAACTGATCAGTCACAGCATGAAGTTATGGAAAAGAGTAGTGGAAGCTAGGTTAAGAAGGGAGGTGATGATTAGGGATCAGCAGTATGGCTTCATGCCAGGAAAGAGCACTACAGATGAGATGTTTGCTCTGAGACTGTTGATGGAGAAGTACAGAGAAGGACAGAAGGAGTTGCATTGTGTCTTTGTAGATTTAGAGAAAGCCTATGACAGGGTGCCTAGAGAGGAGTTTTGGTATTGTATGAGGAAGTTCGGAGTGCCAGAGAAGTACGTAAGAGTGGTACAGGGTATGTACGATGGTAGTGTGACAGCAGTGAGATCTGCGGTGGGAATGATGGATGCGTTTAAGGTGGAGGTGGGATTACATCAAGGATCAGCTCTGAGCCCTTTCTTATTTACAATGGTGATGGACAGGTTGACAGACGAGATCAGACAGGAGTCCCCATAGACTATGATGTTTGCAGATGACATTGTGATCTGTAGTGAGAGTAGGGAACAGGAGGAGGAGACCCTGGAGAGGTGGAGATATGCTCTAGAGAGAAGTGGAATGAAGATCAGCAGGACTAAGACAGAATATATGTGTGTTAATGAGAGGGAGGATAGAGGAATAGTGAGGATGCAGGGAGTAGAGGTGGCGAAGGTGGATGAGTTTAAGTACTTGGGATCAACAGTTCAGAGTAATGGTGAGTGTGGAAGAGATGTAAAGAAGAGAGTACAGGCAGAATGGAGTGGGTGGATAAGAGTGTCAGGAGTGATTTGTGACAGATGAGTACCAGTAAGAGTGAAAGGGAAGGTTTACAAGAGGGTAGTGAGACCAGCTATGTTATATGGGTTGGAGACAGTGGCATTGGCAGAAAGGCAGGAGTCATAGCTTGATGTGGCAGAGTTGAAGATATTAAGATTTGCACTGGCTGTGACGAGGATGGACAGGATTAGGAATAAGTATATTAGAGGGTCAGCCCAGGTTGGAAGGTTTGGAGACAAAGCCAGAGAGGCAAGATTACGTTGGTTTGGACATGTGCTGAGGAGGGATGCAGAGTATATTGGGAAAATGATGCTAAGGATGAAGCTGCCAGGTAACAGGAAAAGAGGGAGGCCTAAGATAAGGTTTATGGATGTGGTGAGAGAGGACATGCAGGTGGTTGGTGTGACAGAGCAAGATGCAAAGGACAAGAAGAAATGGAAACAGTTGATCTGCTGTGGCGACCCCTAACGGGAGCAGCCGAAAGAAGAAGAAGAAGTTTTGTTTTTGAGGATTTGTGCTCAAACAGTTGAGGTTAAATTTTTTTACTTGGTCAACAAAGCAACATGCAACCTTTATGTATGTGTGTGCGTGTGTGCATGTGTGTGTGTGTGTGTGTGTGTGTGTGTGTGTGTGTGTGTGTGTGTGTGTGTGTGTGTGTGTGTGTGTGTGTGTGTGTGTGTGTGTGTGTGTGTGTGTGTGTGTGTATCTATAATCATTATCTGCAAGGAAAGGAAGGGATATGACTTTTATTGATGTGTGTTCATTGTTCGCAATGGGATGCATATTATTTTACTCACTTTGTGTTACGACTCACATTGAGGATTATGATCAGGTCTATGATCATAACCTGGATGTTAAGATGTCAAGAAATTCTTCTCCATATATGTGAAGAACACATAACATCCCAGATTCTGATCAACTGGTCCCAATCATAATTCTTTGCTGTGAAAGAGAGAGAGAGAAAAAAAAACAATACATTAGGGTTAAGTGGTAAGTGTTTTGCAACGATAATGCATCAACTGCTGCTGCATAGAGAGCGGCAATTCAAGAAGAGCATTAGGAAGCTTGTAAATGCTTCATTCAGACTTAAAATGAGTCTAAATGAAGTGCAAAACAGCTTCCCACAGTTATTCTGTTGTGGCCACTGTACACTGTTAATATGGGAGCCTGAGAGTAGTGCTTAACAGCATCAAGTGGATGCTTAAAAACCCTGTATCTCCACTGATGTTGAAGAGTAATTGTGTCACTCACTATACTACAATGGAGTCATCTGCCTTTTAATAGTTAAGCTATAAACTGGTCAGAAGTAGCTAAAGTATTAGATGTAGTATGCAGCCTACTAACATACACCATATCTTGCCAAAATTAACACAGACAATAGTTTTATGGAACTGCTTAACTGTCAAAAGCCACACCAATCTGGTGTAGCACCATTTGCATAGTAGCAGTTGTTTTGAAATCTGGCTCTGTAGTATGGATTAAGAACACCATTCAAAACATGTGATGCTATTATTGACTTTTGTATTCATCAAAAATGGTAACATCTAGCAAATGAAAAGATGTTAATGTAAGAGTGGAATCTGAATGAAAGGACCACTCATGGCAAGCTGAAACTAGATAGCAAGAAGGTAGAAGATGCCCATTGTCAGGAGTATGTTGCCTGTGAGAAGCCAGTGGACCACCTACCTGACCAATACCTGCTTTGCTATTGCAAGAGAAAATATTTGGAGATGTGTTCTGTGAGTTGGTAACAACCTCTTTATAGTCATTAATAGGACAACAGCAAGCACTGCTCAAGTTATACTCCATCCTTCAAGGCAGAACAATTTTTGTAAGATCAAATTTTCATTGAGCCCCTCTGACACTTAAATCAAATAGAAAAGTAACATAAATCCTCTATGGTTTCATTTCAATATTTATAGCTCTTTCTAACTCAGATGATACCGACTCAATCTCCAGCTGCTTTCAACTTGATTTTTTGGCTATGGATACAGTTTATGATATCCTGATGCTGAATGTGTTCAGACAGTGCATAGAAAAATGAGAAAAATGCAGGCTGAGAATCAGAAATAATTTATTCAGTCGCATAAATTGCAGCAACCCAAAGCTATAGTTTACATGATAACACATCTGAGACAAGTTCAACTGCAATGAGAAAGACCTCATTATCAGCTAATTTGCATTTCTCTGCATTAGGTGTAATTACTGCCTGTGCTAAATAGTACTTCTTGGAGGTAATTAACAGTAGCAGTCTATTAGTAAGTCTGCAAAAGAACAGCCTACATTCAGTCTCCAACACCTATGTAGACATTTATACACACACACACAAACACCCACACACACACACACACACACACACACACACACACACACACACACACACACACACACACACACACACACACACACACACGCACACACACACACACACACACACACACACACACACACACACACTCACACTGCCACACACTCACACGGCTGCTGCTTTGTTAAACCTCCTGACACCTATAACATAGTCTGTCATACTGATTATAATGCAGAGAAAACAACATTCTAGTTATGCTCTTTAAGATAACCAGTGATACTATGTTACACAGCTGATTTCTTCTTAGAATAGCTCTGCTGCTTTAAGCTTTTACTGTTGACATTTCTGAAGGGAGAGCACATGGTTATTAAGCATTAATCACTCCCCAGAATACCTAATTTGCATTTAGCATATGACAGTGGTGGTCCACTGCTGTGATTCTTTTAACCATGCAGAATCACTGTGATGGGCCTGTCTAAGAATCAGAAAGGATATTCACAAGTGATTGTAGTTTCATAGACATATACTAGGCTAACAACCACTGGGCCCTTTATAAGCTTACTCAAGCATCTCAAATGTATCCTACAAGTTTATGTGCCTTAGAGGTTATTTTAAGGGATACATGCAAGCTAGGGCAAGATTTACATATTGCCTCTGTCCATTATAGATGTATGTGCTACACCCAGGGTATATTTTCGATTTTCTGTTCACTGGTCTAGGTTTCTTTTGAATAGGTTTAGGGAAGAGCTCTGCTTCACATAGATAAAGACTGTTCCAGAGAAGAGGAATTTTCTGGGACACATACCTTTCCCTCCAAAATGTCATATATATCTTGCAATTAAAACTTGAATTCCCAGATTGAGTAATTCTGACGATATTCATTTTGCAGATAGGCCAAAGGTCAATCAGAGAGGGATCCAAGGATGCCTTGTGTACCAGGCATAGATTGCCTCTCAACAGTCTGCAGGAAACAGACTATAGTGATAGGACTTTGAGGATATGCTGCTAATCAGCTATATCCTTTTTGTGAGGAGCCTCTGTAGACATTCTGGTTGTCGCATGAGCCTGGTCAGGTACATGTCGAAGGGAACATTGTACTGGACGGTGGTCCTGCTCAGGGACAAATACAGTGGAATCATCACTTTCTTGGACCAAGATACCATACCCTTTCTTATAAATTGAGCAGCACAGAATAATTTATTTTAGTACCTTAGACACATATTGTTCAAAAGCCAGGTTACTATCTAAATATGTACCCAAATTCCATACTACTGGTTCTACTCTTAGGAGTATATTATCAACGAGGTAATTCCCTAGGGTAGCTGACTTCACAAAGGGTATTATTATGCATTTCTTGGCATTCAGTTATAAGCTATGGCTTTAGCTGTGTTAGTCCTTCCTGTAGGATGTGAGTGTCTTGGAGGGATTGTATGACTGCTCCTAGTTTGCAAACATTTGCAAACTTCATCAGTCAGAGGTCATTGATATTGGCTCTGACTTCTGAGAAGGAAATCAAAAAAAGGACTGGACCCAGCACAGAGCCCTGAGGGACTTCACTAATGACAGGACCACTTGTTGAGATGGTGTCCCCAATTCTAAGTTCTTGGAGCCTATCTGAGAACCGGCTGGATATCCAGCTTGGACATATATGTGTATGCCTATATCTATGAGTTTGTTTTTTTGTTAATGCCTATATCCATGAGTTTGTTTACAAAGTCTGTGTCAGGTATTGTATCAAATGCCTCAGCCAAATGAAGGTAGCCAGTATGCACTATTTTCCTGCTCCTAGTTTGCAAACATTTGTAAACTTCATCAGTCAGAGGCCATTGATATTGGCTCTGACTTCTGAGAAGTAAATCACAAAAAGGACTGGACCCAGCACAGAGCCCTGAGGGACTTCACTAATGACAGGACCATTTGTTGAGATGGTGTCCCCAGTTCTAAGTTCTTGGAGCCTATCTGAGAACCGGCTGGATATCCAGCTTGGAACATATATGAGTATGCCTATATCTATGTGTTTGTTTGCTTGTTAATGCCTATATCCATGAGTTTGTTTACAAAGTCTGTGTCAGGTATTGTATCAAATGCCTCAGCCAAATTAAGGTAGGCAGTATGCACTATTTTCCCTTGTCCATTGCCTTGGTGACATTCTCAAAGTCCACCAGGCTGAAGAGGCATGATCTGCCTTGATGAAACCAAACTGTGTTGGATCCAGTTTTGGAAGGTTTTTTGTAGCCATGTCAATTATTTCCGTGATAATTTATTTAAAATTAATTCATTATATTTAATATTATATAGTAGAGAACGAATATATCCTATCTGTTAGTTAATATGTATGTCAACGTCTCTTCTATGGAAATTGTATGTCAAAAGTCGATCCCTAAAACTATATTTTGTAAAAAAATTGTTCTCTTGGAGCTTTTCTCTCTGGGCCTCCACTGAAAATGGACTTGTAAGCCAGTTGGACTCTCTTGGTCAACAAATGTAAAATAAATAAATAAATAAATAATCCTGTCCATAGCTTTGCACATGAGACTAGTCAAACTTATGGGTCTTGTAGCTCCCGGGGTCCATTGATGATGCGTCCTTGTGTAGATGGATGACCGTTGTAGTTCTCCATTCATGTGGAACAGAGCCTCTTTGGAAGCTATAGTTAAACAGTGTGTCCTGTGATTCTGACAGGTCATGTTTCAGGCTATTTAGAAGGTATTGTAGGACATTGTTGGAGCCCATCGATGTAGTGAATTTGGCCTTAGAGAGTACATCTAGTGATCGTTGGGGGGGGTTGTTTGATTGTGTTTTATGGGGGGGAGGCAGCAAGGGAGAGAGGGAGGTAAAACTGGAGCTGCATTTGTCAGCCAGCAGATTTGCTATATCTTCCTGTTCTATGTAGGTAGTTTTATTTACAATCAATTCTGCACACTGCTGTGTGCTCCCGTAAAGGTTTTGGACATTGATAAAGAAAGCCTTGTATTTGTCTTATGCTTGGGAGGCTATATTTACCTCAAATTTGGCTTTAGTATATTTAATTTGCCCACTTAATTGTTAGTTTAGACTGATGGGAGTGTTTTTATCTTGCTGGGCATAGCACTTTCTAATCTTGGCTATGACTTTGTTTCCTTTGTTGTACAACCTGTTTATGTTTGGAGTCCTCCAGGGGTTTTTTTTCTGTGTGTGTGTGTGTGTGTTAGTTCTAGGATTATTCCTGGTATGCATAGCTGAGTCTATGCATTTATTGTCCACCTGGGCTAGGGCTCACAGCTGCAGATAGCCCTTTCTGAGTACCAGACAAGGTCCCCAAGGAATCTGCGACAAGAAGTAGAGTAAACAGGTAGTAAAATCTTCATTTTTATAGTTTGAACTTTGTCAAATAAATGAAACAAAATCACAGATTGCCAATTTATAAAGTAAATGCTCTGACCATTAATGTTCTTATTGTTGATTCAGATACTCTTGTTTTCAAACCTTTTACTTTGTACTATTCTCTTTTTGCATACATACATATGCAGTCCTCATGCATACTGCAACTTTCCTACGCCAGTGATTAATACAATTTCATCCAGTGCACGTCCTAATTTCACTTCCCCTCCTCCTTCTGCACCTGTTTTCACTTCCTTTATTTGTATGTTGTAGTACTCAAATACTTACTTCCATTCTCTTTGCATTCTTTCTTTACCTACCATCTTCATTTGTTGTGCTAAGTGCTGTTCTGGGAGCCTTTGTTCCCCTCTTCCATTTCATTGCTATAAATTTATGTTTACTTCTGAAGCCACTGGAATTTGTGCTTTTAATGCCATCTCTTTCCATATTCAATTCTTTTGAGCTTCTCCCACATATAAAACTTCCATGTGCTTTCTCTTTCTTTAGATATATTATTCCCATATAATTATTGCTTTACTCCAGATTTTTGTGATCGTGGGGTACATATGAATCATCCCGTTTCTGGTCATTGACACATTTGGCAAACATTGTTTTATTTCCTTCCCTCCCTAACAATCTTTTTGGCATGAGATTCCATCTTTTTTAGTATTCTAAGGCCTGGTCTCGTGTTCTGTTTCTCCCTTGCACCTGATTGTTTATTTGGATTATTCTCTTTAATTCCTTTGTGTTATCTCTCCAGATTCCTCTCTTCCCTACCATTTCCTGCTTTCCTTTAGGTGTGTTTTTCTTCCTCTTTTCTTTGATTCTCATGCATCATTTTGCATTTTCTCCCCCTTCTCTTCCATTGCATGAATAGTGATTAGTATTTGATGTTTTCCCTTTTGCATTATCTTTTTTTGCTGCCCTCCTGTCTTTAGCCCATTTCTCTCTCAGAATTGGATGACTCAACCATTCCTCCATAAGAAAGCCATACTGTTGCTTTAATCCCCACCACAAAAAAAAATAAATACCCCTAATTTCTTCATTAGATCCTGTTCCTCTGTGATTCAGTAAATCATATTCTTTCTTTCCCCTGTATCTTTCCTGATCTCCCTTCCCCTACAACTTCCCTGTGCCTGCTCTCCCCTCTACCCTTTCCATCTGAGCGTTCCCTCTTTGAATTATTTTATCTTTTCTATTCTCCAGCTAATCTACAGTTGTTTTCTTTTTCTTCAGTTTTTGTTGTATTATATCATTACCTCTATGTCCCTTACTATGTACAGCATCACTGATAGCACCATCATCCTGATTGTATCAACCCTCCCAATTACTGTGTACCTCTTCTTCCTTCCTCTTTCCATAAGTCTGTTGATCTTTTTAGTTCACTAGTTCCAGATTCTCGCTTGCTGCCTCCACTGTTGTGCCTAGATATTAACCAAGGTATTTTCCTATCACCATTTCTGTTTTCCTTCCCCTTTTCTTGCCATTAACATTTTATATTTTATTTTTTGTTAATTATGAGTCCTTAGGCCACCTCAGAAGCCTTATACACTGGTATTAACTCCCTCAGAGCTGGTTTCACATATTGCGAGGCTGAGATACAGTTATTTGCATATAGAAGGAATTAAGAATTTACTCTTCCCCTCCTTTCTAGGCTCCACAGTGTTATTTTCGCATTGTGAATAGCCATATGGGTTGTAAGTAGTTGAGTCTCATGTCTATTTCCACTTCAAACTATCCAGAGACTTTATCATTCACCATTGCTTTTTTTATCTTAGATTGCCTGACCCACCTGTACAATTTATTCCGTATATTATAGCAAAAGATGGAGAAGTTGACAATTTAATCAATCTAGACCATGCTCAGTTTGTTTCCTTGTGTATATGTGTGTGTGTGTGTGTGTGTGTGTGTGTGTGTGTGTGTGTGTGTGTGTGTGTGTGTGTTTGTGTGTGTGTGTGTGTGTGTGTGTGTGTGTGTGTGTGCGCGCATGTGTGTGTCTGTGTGTGTGTGTGCGTGCGTGTGTGTGTGTGTGCGTTTGCGTGTGTGTGTGCATGTGTGTGTGTGTGTGTGTGTGTGTGTGTGTGTGTGTGTGTGTGTGTGTGTGTGTGTGCGTGTGTGTATGTGTGTTTGTGTGTGTGTGTGTGTGTGTGTGTGTGTGTCTGTGTGTGTGTGTGTGTGTGTGTGTGTGTGTGTGTGTGTGTGTGTGTGTGTGTGTGTGTGTGTGTGTGTGTGTGTGTGTGTGTGTGTGTGTGTGTGTGTGCGTGTGTGTGTGTGTGTGTGTGGTGTGTGTCTGTGTGTGTGCGTGTATGTGTGTGTGTGTTTGTGTGTGTGTGTGTGTGTGTGTGTGTGTGTGTGTGTGTGTGTGTGTGTGTGTGTGTGTGTGCAGTGTGTGTGTGTCTGTGTGTGTTTGCATTTGTGTGTGTGTGTGTGTGTGTGTGTGTGTGTGTGTGTGTGTGTGTGTGTGGGTGCCTGTGTGTGTTTGAAGGGTAAATCCTGTTTCCTGAACCCAGTAAAATTCTTTGAAAAAGTTACAGAGGCTGTGGACAGTGGTTACTTCAGTGCATGCTGCTTATCTTGACATGACCAAGGGTTTTAATACTGTCACCATGCTGGTATTATTGAAAGGTTAGACAAACTTAATGTAAATCTCCATGTTGTCCACTCAGCCATGAAAATCCCAGTCCTATATCACCTCCTAGTTCTTTGCAAAACTAGTGACTCTACAAACAAAATCTGCATCATCAAATAAACAAGACTCTCTGGAAGGTTAGATTCCTAATTCATTGTATTCCCAACCTATGAAATAATGTACCACTATAGGTAAAGCAAAGTACTACTTTGTCTACCTTTAAGTCTAGTCTTGATGATTGGATTATTCAACTCCAAGTTGCACAAGGGTCATACTAAATAACCCTACTTTATTTGGAAACTGAGGTCTGCTTCAGGGTATATATGACTAGACATGCTGTGGTCCCTGTGAACATTTGCCTAGTATTGTTCCTATGCTCCTATGCATTCAGTATTTTTGAATCATCCGCACCCTGCCTTTTGCTGGTACTAAACCACTCAACTCCTTTAATCAAGGATTCTGGACAAAGACAAAAATAAAGGTGGAACAAAGGCCCAAAATTAGGGGGAATCTTTAAATATTAGTCTAATTTGTTTAAAAAGATAATAGAAAAATATGTTTGCATCATCATTCATTTTCTAAAAAAAAAAATAGAAAGCATGAAGCTTTAATGTCTGGTGTTATTAGTGACTGCAGTCTTCATTGATTTACCAGAAAATTTAATTTTTTCAAAGGACAGGACAAAGCTATGAGGCATAATCAGGGTCATTAAGCCTAATTGGATCATAATTTGTAGAAGACCCCATAATCTAAATAGACTCATTAGGTATCAGGTACATATACTCAAGTATTTTTTAGCATAATGTAAATTAAGATTCAGTTTTAAACTAAAACATATTACCCTAAACCCAGTTTTGTGGAACAGAGGGAATACTCCTAGATTGTAACCAGACTGGAAGAGAAGGAGAGAAGGGATGGAAAATGATTGACTCTGGTTCTTCCATCCAGTTGTCCTCTGTGGGAGGGTATAGTGGATCCCAATCAGCTTCTCTGCTATTTTACTGCGCTAAGTGCAGAGACCTAATAGTATTGATGGCATCTGGGTTGATATGTGCTATGACTTCCCGTGCCAGCAATGACAACCCTTTTCTGAATATACAAAGGCATAAAAGCATGTGTAGATAGAGACATGTTTGTAGTCACCGTTATGATATAGATGTGCATATCACCACCACTGGTGAGGATAGGGCTCTGTCTAAAACATATCTTCATTTCTGAGGCATTGGTGAAGCCACAAGACCCCCTTGTCACTACCTGAATGACACCTCTCCCCTTGAAGCTGTCACCTTAGTAGATTTCACAGGGATCCCCACCACCTTAATCCTCTCTCTAAGGCCAAGAATACTGCATTAATGGGCCCAGACAATATTCCAGGATGCCTTCTAAATAGCATGAAACCTGACCTATCAGGGCTTCTGGAATTGCTATTTAACTATAGCCTCCAACAAAGCTTCATAAATGGAGAACAGCAACAGTCATCCCTTTGCACAAAGGTGGGCCACCTACAGACCCTGGAAACTACAGACCGATAATTCTCACTAGTCTTATATGTAAAGCCATGGAAAGAATTTTCATGGAAATGATCAATAGTGATATAGTAAACCTCCAGACATTGGATCTAACCCAGTTTGGAAATGTCATGGTCATGCCTATTAAACCTGGTGGACTTCTTTGAGAAGGTCACCAAAGCAATGGATGAGGGCAAAATGGTTCACACTGCCAACCTTGACCTGGCGAAGGCATTTGACACAATACCCCACTCGGGCATTGTTGACAAACTCAAGAGGTTAGGTACAAACTTGTATGCCCCCTGGTGGATAGCCAACTGGCTCAGAGACAGCATCCAGGAAGTTAGAATTAAGAGTCTACCTCTACAAAGAAGCCAGTCACAAGTGGAGTCCCTCATGGATCAGTCCTTGGACCGCTCCTTTTTGGCATTTACTTCTCTGAAGTCAGGCCAATGTCAATGGTCTCTAGCTAACTACATTTGCAGAAGATTGCAAATTAGGAGCTGTCATTGAATCCCACACTGACAGCAAATGTTTTTCCAAATGGGCTGACACAGACAAACAACTTGTGTCCGAGCCATGGACTAAAACTAAATGCTAAGAAATGCATAAAAGTATCCTTCAGGAAGTCACCCACCCCTGTTACCTATCATATTGATAACACACCCCTTAGAGCTGACTCAGTAGTAAGAAACTTAGGGACACATAGATAGTAATCTAGCCTTTGACCAACATATTTCTACATCAGTGAGGAAATCATTCTATGTTACTCAACTTATAAACAGATGTATGGCATCTAAGTCCAAGGAAGTCATTGTTCCACTCCATTCATAAATCATCAGACCTATCATTGAGTACAATGCCCCCCTTTGGTATGTACCTAACCAGGCATATCCAACAATTGAGACATCCACAGAGGTTACTCACTAAAAGAATACAGGTCATAAGTAAAATGTCCTATGAGGACTGCCTCAAGGCTCTGTCCCTGTATTCCATCTCCTACAGGCTTTTGAGGAGAGATCTATGCCTGATTTACAGGGCATTGTCAGACCCTACTTTGAATGACCTCCTGCATATCCACAAAACAAACAGCACCAGAATTACCTGCTCTAAAAACTTAAACCTTGCCTATGATATAAATAGGATCTGCTGAAGAGACAGGTATTTATCCCAGAGATTATCCCATCTCTGGAACAGGCTCCAAATCCATGTGAAGCAGAGTTCCTCCCTAACCCAATTCAAGTGCAACCTGGACAACTGAATAGGGAAAAGGAAATTCATCCCTGATTTGGCACCTATGTCTCTAATGGACACAGGCAACCTGTAAGTGGTTTATCTCCCAGGCCCCTACTTGTAAAAGTTTCATCTCCCAAGCCTCTGCTTACACTTATCAAGAGTATCAGAATTTTTCAGAGATTTGGGATGCATGGCTAGGCTTAAAAAGGCCCTTGCAGTTGATAGCCTAGTAACAACTATGAACCTATGAATTAGGGAATAAGTGTGCTTGAGATTGATTGGGCTTGCTAGATGACCAACATATGTGGGGGCAAAAAAATAAAACTATCCTATAAACCTATGATGAATGACTTTCTCTTTCTTAGAAAACAGTGATTTAATCAATAGTTTGATTTAAATCTCCTGTAATACCTCAGATGTAGTTTTCTGGTCTGTGTCATTTGGCTAAATGCTCATTTGATAGAAACCCAAATAGTCAAACCCATCTAACTGAAAATTCATTTGACTGAAAACTCATTTGATAAAAATTTGTAGAAGTCAATAAAAAGAATCTGATGGCATCATTTCTTATCATAGATGATATTAGGGAAATGAGTCTAGCAGAGTATGTAAGGATTACCATGGTCAGTATTATGCTGCACCCCCAAATCTGCAAATGATTGTGTTTTCATTCCATCAGTTATTCACAGTGCTTGTTGCTTTTTGCATTTCTCCTTGGTTGTGTGACTATGGAGTTAGTATATAAAACTAAAAGGGGCGGGGGTGCTTTCATAAATATTTTTAACACTATACTTGTTGTGAAGAAGGCTTTCATTCAAATGAGTTCTCTGTGAAATTAAGTTTTAATCAAATAATCGTGAAACTTGATAAAATTGTATAAGCGTTGGAGCAAACCAGGCACAGCTTTCTCTCAAAAAGCAATAGTCCTTTTAATGAACAAAATAGCTTATTGAATTAAGATGAGCGCTTTCTCTTATTAGCTTCTTCAGATCAACATGTATTCAAACTCAATCCAATAACACTTATATAACAAATTCAAACTACCCAGTAACCAATCATGTCCCCGTAGCAATTAAAAACATTATAAAGAGACAAGAACTGAATACTTGCTAAATGAAGACATTAAAATTATAAAACAACAATCATTACATAAGTAAAAATTAAAAATAATACAGATTATAAAACAAAACCATAAAAATTCACCAAATGACAATAAATATAACAGTAAATATGTAAATATGCCATTTCTGGCGGCCACGACTCATGGAGCGTGACCTCCGTATCCCTTTGTCCATTCAAACCAGAAGGGGAAAAGAAACACTCTCTCCTGCATGTTCAGCTTGTATAACAGCATTATCATGCTTTTTATTATTAAACACATTGGTTCAAGTTTAGAGCTTTATAAGTTATTCTTCCAAGTATACGAGAAGGTGATATCAGGAACCACACAGAGTATAAAGAGAATAATTGGATCATTACATTGCGAGCGGATAGGGGCATGGGCCTGAACGAGAGAGCCTCTATAAAACCATTACTAAGAAAACATAGGAATATCAAATGAATGCCCTTACTTAGTCCTGTTTGACATGTAATATATAAGGCAATGTGAGGAACACAAGGTTTATATAGGTGACTTTATGAAGTATATGAGGATTAGGTATTTTGTAGGTAGTAGAGTATGCTGCTATATTAACAGATGACATATACATATATATTTATTGTTACATATTTACTGTTATATTTATTGTCATTTGGTGAATTTTTATGGTTTTGTTTTATAATCTGTATTATTTTTAATTTTTACTTATGTAATGACTGTTGTTTTATAATTTTAATGTCTTCATTTAGCAAGTATTCAGTTCTTGTCTCTTTATAATGTTCTTAATTGCTACAGGGACATGATTGGTTACTGAGTAGTTTGAATTTGTTATATAAGTGTTATTGGATTGAGTTTAAATGCATGTTGATCTGAAGAAGCTAATAAGCGAAAGCGCTCATCTTAATTCAATAAGCTATTTTGTTCATTAAAAGGACTATTGCTTTTTGAGAGAAAGCTGTGCCTGGTTTGCTCCAACGCTTATACAATTTTATCAAGTTTCAGGATTATTTTTAGCCACGGAGCATTTGTTCAGTGTGTCGACAGTTCAGTATTTGATTTTAATCAAATAAGTTTTCAATCAACTGGATTTGACTATATGGGTTTCAATCAAATGAACAATCAATCAAATGACATAGACCCGCAGTCTTTTACACTTAGCATATAACAATTTTATATGACTAGTTAAATCTTCCCTTTCATAGAAAATATTCTTCTTCTCAACTAATTTGATATATTCCTCCTTTAAAGCTCCTTTGGTGTCTCGGGGGTAGGTTTTTACTTTCTGGTTATACCAATGTTACACTGTCACTGGCTTAAACAAGTTTGAGCTACATCTGCCTGTTGTTCCAATTTAACTGTTTCTTTTTAAGATCAAGAACATAATTAATCCAAGAATAATGCACTGGCTTTCAAAGATTATTTCATAAATGCTATGAGTGCATGCCTGTCTTGATCTTATAAATGCTATGAGTGCATGCCTGTCTTGATCTTATAAATGCTATGAGTGCATGCCTGTCTTGATCTTATAAATGCTATGAGTGCATGCCAGTCTTGATCTTATAAATGCTTTGAGTGCATTCCTGTCTTGATCTTATAAATGCTATGAGAACATGCCTGTCTTGATCTTATAAATGCTATGGGTGCATGCCAGTCTTGATCTGACATATGGACAAGACCAACAGATAAGTATACCATCTGAAACTATAGTTCTATCTTTCTAAAACCAAGACTTTGATCTTCTGCCATCACTTTGTAATTTTAATGTCTCTTGCTCTGACAAATAACAATTCTCTAACTTATGCCATTTGCTTTGTAATTCCATACCATCTCTAGTGCTTCCAGTATCTCACAAATTGAAGTAGACTTTACCCCCCCCCCACCTTCCTGAACATTTTGCTATTTTTGCCAGGGACCTACATTTACAGTAATCTCCATTTTCTTCCCTTTAATGCTCCCCAAGAAGCTGAGACAAGAGTTGTGTGTTATTTATTGAGTTTTGCACTGATCAAAATATCTTCAGATGAAAGCATATCCAACTGTTTGCAACTAACCTTCACACAACACATACAGAACTGAACCCATGCATTATGCTGTTCCATATTTCCATTTCCACCCTTGATCCAATAGCATAAATCCCCTTTTAATCAGTCCAAGATTCCAATCTCCAGTCTATTCAAAGGGAATATACTTTGGTGCTGCAGACTGAAGACCATCTGCTACCCATAATCCCTTTTTCTCATTGTAAGTCTGAACATGTCTCTATATGAAAGGCAACACTAAGTAGGGTGATGTGGCAGGCCTCATAATACAGATGTAACAAGTATACAAGTATTATTCTTAGCTAGGCTACCTTTTGAATTTAGGACAATGCTAGCTATTAAATTTTGAATAGCTAAGAATCCATTGTTATATGTATGGGTAGAGATACAGTATTTTTTTGTATTTTTACATTGTAAATCACTAAACTTTAAAGTAGCTGAAGCAAGTTTTGCTTTAAATTAGACTGAGAAGTTCATCGGATTCATATTTATATAAGCAGCCAAAGTGTCATCTCCAGTTCCTAGTATGTTGAAAATCCCTTCAGCTAGGGAGTAATACATTTTAAGGAAATGATCAACATTCCTTTAGAAATATTGTGCCTCTGTATTTAATATTCACTTAAGCCTGAAATTACATTGTTGATGTTTAAATTGTAATTTCATTATCATTGTCATCTTCAAACCCTATTTTCTACATGGGGATAAGATACTGTGTCAGTTGTCACTGCTTCTGTCAATTCAGTGCCACTTTCCTGCCTTTTTCAACAGTCATGCTTGATTGCTGCAGGTCTTCTCATACTCTCCATACATTGGTTTGCTGGACATCCTTGTTTCCTCTTGCCATTCTTCCTGCATCTCCAAAAAACATTGCAAATCATCTTATGTTTTCCTGGACATGTTCCAAAACCACCACAACTGGTTCTTTGACCTTCTTTGCAACTGGAGCTACTTTGGCTTCTGCTCTGATTTTATCATTTCTTCATTTTTTCCACAGATTTTGTCCTACCACATGTCTCAGGCACTTCATCTCGGTCACCTCTAGCTTACTAAACTGTTCTGCCTTCACTCCTCAGGTTTTTGTACCATACAGTAGTACTGGTTCCACCATTGCTTTGTACACTTTGATTTATCTGCTTTGGAATTCTTCTGTCATTCCCTACCCATGAAACTGTGTGCTAGTTTGGTACAGCCCCTCTGAATCTAACTTGGCCTCCTCACTGAGATGTCTGTTTTCCTCAAGCACCCTACAAAATACTGGGAGCTGTCAACATTTTCACTCTTTTCCTTTCTATTTCAGTTTTCATCTTCTGATTTCCACCATTTGCTGCCACAATGTTTTATCTGTACTCATTTTCATCCCATACACCCTCAGTTTTGAATATCTTTCCCCTATCATCTAATTAAGTACAGAATCTGTTTATAGTGACACATCACCTGTATAAAGCAGCTTTGTTGATCTGTCCCGCCAAACTGTTTACCA